>NC_083284.1:65744513-65927589 GCF_963506605.1 Zootoca vivipara | reverse complement strand
GAAATGTGAATGCTGTGAAATCACTCTCAAGTGAAAGCTTCCATTGTAAATATGTGTAAATAAAGTATATTTCAAAGACTCCATCACACCTCATTTTCCCCAAAGGAGCATAGAGTCTGGTTTAGTGCCAATACCCCTTGGAATCTTGTACTGTACACTACTTGGAAAATATTGGGGAGGCCCATAACACTATAAAAAAGGTAAAAAAGGTAAAGGATCCCTAAACGGTTAAGTCCAGTCAAAGGCGACTACGGGGTTGTGACGCTCATCTCGCTTTCAGGCCCAGGGAGCCGACATTTGTCCACAGACAGATTTCCGAGTCATGTGGCCAGCAGGACTAAACCGCTTCTGGCCCACAATGGGATACCACGATAGAAACCAGAGTGCACAGAAACACTGTTTACCTTTCCGCTGCAGTGGTACCTATTTATCTACTTAAACTGGCGTGCTTTTGAACTGGTGGGTTGGCAGAAGCTGGTACAGAGCAAGGGGAACTCACCCCGTCGCAGAGATTCAAACTGCTGACCTTCCAATCGGCAAACCCAAGAAGCTCAGTGGTTTAGACCACAGCACCACCCATGTCCCTTTTAACAATATAAACACATGCCAGCCAAACTTACAGACCCGAAATGAGATTGAGGTATTCAGAAGCTGCTCTTCAGATAAGAGGCAAATTCTTTCTTGTCTCTGATTAAACATGAACTGTAGGCAGCTCCCCTCTAGATCCACAAAGCCTCTCTACCCCCCCCCCCTTTTGACATCACACTGTGAAATGCTATGGAAATTGATGTTGCATAGTGATAGTGCAATGGAAATAGTATAATATACGGGCCGATGTGAGTTGCAGTTCCTATAGTTACACAAAGCACAAATAAGCACTCTTTTTCTATGCCATCGTTTTATGCTTGCCAGCTGAATAAATAACTTTTAGTTGATTAATCTTCTGTCTTCTAACCAATTAATCAATGGATTAATCGATTAAATTAAAACAAATGTTTTTATTATGAAACTCAGTATTGCTGCCCGGTTCGAGGTATTGAAGAAAACATAAATGAATAAACGAAAGCTCCCACTTGTTGATGGAATGGAAAGCTATCATTAATATTTTCCTTCTCAGCCCTTATTCCCTAAGTTCCCAGAATCAAAACAGCCTCGAAAAATAAAACAAAATAAACAAGTCTATCAATAACTCCCATCCTCACCGTATAAAATTTACCTTGGCTGATTAAAATTGGTCCCCACTGATCAATCAGCTGATGCTTTAGTTGATCTAGTGTTTATGCCAAGTAAAGCCTGCAGCATTACAGTATATTAGCAGTTTTGTCATATTATTCATTCAGTAAAGTCTCATCCTATCACGCAATATAAACTAAATGTTATACAATAACACCTTTTCCTAATTGCCCTTTAAACTACTAATAATTATGGATGAATTAGTCCTTAAATTAGTCTAAATTAAGTCAATGAACTCTTTTAGACTAATGGGGAAAAGAAGGATAACGTCATACGACATCTCTCTCTCTCTCACCCCCCCCAACATTTGTCTGATGAAAATAGGGACACTGTATCCTATTATTATTATTATTATTATTATTATTATTATTATTATTATTATTATATTTAAACTTCACACACTCTAAGCAGCTTCCAACAAATATAAAAACACAATAAAACATTAAACATTAAAAAACTTCCCTATACAGGACTGCCATTAGATGGCTCAGGGGTTGGATAGCTCTATATCAGGCTTCCTCAACCTTGGCTCCCCAGATGTTTTGAGACTACAATTCCCATCATCCCTGACCACTGGTCCTGCTAGCTAGGGATCATGGGAGTTGTAGGCCAAAAACATCTGGAGGGCCGAGGCTGAGGAAGCCTGCTCTATATCATCCAACATTTCTCTGATGAGGATAGGGACATCCTAAGGAAAAGCAGGACATTCCAGGATCAAACCAGAAACCAGGGCTGTCCCTGGAAAATAGGGACCGAGTAATCAACATGGAGCCCTCCATCATGTTGGACCACTGGCCATGTTGGTTGAGGAGGATGGGAAGCAGTGGCAGCTGATCTATTGCACCAAGCTGGGCACCAACTTGTCACCCCACCGATGTCAGTCTGCCTTCAGCTAGTTCTCGCCTGCTCACCTTCCTACTTATAGCAATAGAAAGATACCGTAGTAGCTTTCACCTTCCTCCTTCTTAAGTCAGTGTTGCCATTGTAGAACTCAAAAAGGAAGAAGATGGGGGCAAAACTAGAATTTGTTTGCTCTTCCTGCCATTGGCTCTGCCTCTATGGTGATCTTTGTCATAGACCAACACTTTCATTCACTGATCCGCAGCTGTGCAGACTGTGGTCATTCTTTATAGCAGCAGGGTCGGTCAGTGGTCCTCTTGTGTAATCCAGTATTCCAAGTCTTTCTCAGAGGAAAATGTGCAAGCTGCCTATTCTCCAAGCACATGGGAATGGTTGTGTTTTACCAATAATATTTGTCCACTTCATACATTTGATTTTGCCCAACATTAACATGCAGAATAAGCCATTTCAATATATTTTTAAATTGTGATTTATCAGCAGCCCTGAATTATTCAGACAACAATTGTATGGTTTCCAGTGTTCTTTCCTAACTAAAACCACTTTTATTACATTCTATTTTTCATTCTCCAATCCCCAAGTTTAAAACTAAGGATTTTCCCCTATCTGCAGAACAAAGCAATGTTCTTATTATAGAGGAAAACAATATCATGCCATTGGATATCTTGTAGGTGAAATCTATGGCATGAAATATGAATGTCAGTGACGGAGGATTCTAGCATTGATTGCATTGGGCTTATATAACTTGACTGGAAGCTCTTTAGGAAAGAGTTATGAAAAACAAACAGCTTTATACATTCTGATAGTGATCCTCGCTAAACTATCAACAAATGGCCAAACATTTGTACAGGCTCCAACCATCCTTATTTGCCAGGAAAAAATCCCTATTGTCTGATTTCCTTTTCTGGTAAATAAGTATTCCTGTTTCGTCTCCATTTTTGCCTTTGAGGGAGATTTTGTTCCTTTACATTTAGGTTGCTTGAAGACTTAGATTCCTGATGTGAGCTGACCTGATCTGCTCTTTCTGGATGTATGGATTGGAAAGTAATGATACTTAGCACTTCTCCAAAATTTGCAATGCAGTTCTTGGATCAAAAAACATATGGAAGTGCATTTAACCCATCCCTGGGCCAGGAAAGCCTTGCCACAGTAGTCCATGTGTTGGTTTCTTCAATACTGGATTACTTCTAATGTGCTTTATGCAATACTTCCCTTGCACTTGATCTGGAAGGTGCAGTTAGTACAGAATGCTGCAGCATGACTACTGATGGGGTGAGACCTTGTCAGCATATAGCACCTGTGCTCAGAGATCTGCACTGGTTGCTGATTTGCTACCAGCCCAAGTTCAAGTTATTCCTATTAGCAAATAAGCACTTAACAGCTTGGGAACAGTTTACCTACAGACCCTTCATATATACATATTTTCCAGGAGCAGTCCTTGATTTACAGAAGCTGTCCCAGTTTCTGGTTTAATCCCAGAATGTCCCACTTTTCCTTAGGATGCCCCTATTTTCATTTGGTGCTGGAGGAGACTCTTGAGAGTCCCATGGACTGCAAGAAGATCAAACCTATCCATTCTTAAGGAAATCAGCCCTGAGTGCTCCCTGGAAGGACAGATCCTGAAGCTGAGGTTCCAATACTTTGGCCACCTCATGAGAAGAGAAGAATCCTTGGAAAAGACCCTGATGTTGGGAAAGATTGAGGGCACTAGGAGAAGGGGACGACAGAGGACGAGATGGTTGGACAGTGTTCTCGAAGCTACGAACATGAGTTTGACCAAACTGCAGGAGGCAGTGCAAGACAGGAGTGCCTGGCGTGCTATGGTCCATGGGGTCACGAAGAGTCGGACACGACTAAACGACTAAACAACAACAACAACAACATTTTCATTTGAGAAAATGTTGGAAGGTGTGCAGCCAAGAAGATAAGAAACTAGACAACCTTTAGAAGACATCTGAAGGCAGCCCTGTATAGGGAAGTTTTTTATGTTTTGTTATGTTTTATATATGTAGGTTTGTGAACCGCCCTGAGACCTCCGGGTATAGAGCAGTGTATTAATTGAATAAATAATAATAATAATAATAATAATAATAATAATAATAATAGAAAAAGAATAGGACGTCCCTATTTTCATTGGAGAAATATTTAAAGGTATGTACATACCGCAAGAGATTGCCTTATCCCACATGTGACCACTCAGCCACTGCAATCGGCAGAATTGGTGTCACATAATACCCATTCCACATTTGTAAGACACATCTGTGGGCTTTTTTAAAAAATCATTTTTATTGATTTTCCAATAAAAACAGCCAATTAACATATCCATCAAATAATAATCATAATCCAATTGAAAACAATAAACTAAAATAAAAAAACAACCAAATTACAATCCAAATTATAATTTTTCCAGGCTTCCCATAGTCTGGACTTCTGACGTATATCTCCAATATCTTCGTTCCTGCCTTCTTCTTGTTGTTCTCATATTTTCCACATTCCGATCTTGACGCTTTAAAGTTCTCCGTCCCTGGCTATGTGATTCTCAGTCATGTCAGAAATTATATATCCTTTCATCAATCGAGTACAGCTTTATTTGTGTTACATTATTCCAATCCAGGCTGTTGTCCAAGCCTGTCGTTTGAAATTTAATGATGCAGTAACTTCCACGTTGTTTAGTTGTTACTGATTTCCCGTCGTTAAATTGTTGAGCATACTGTTTGCAATATTGCGATGTAAATGAACTGAATTCCACAGATATAGGTCATTTGGCGATTGATCAGCTTTCCCGGAGATCCACACAATCCTCCCCCTCTGGGCCCTAGATGTGGGGTTGCTAGACATCCATTTAGCCTTCTCTCTTGCTCATAATGAAGAAATTCTGCAAACAGATGCACTGTATGTTATCCTAAATTGTTGTTTCAAGTCATTATAAAGCCAACTAGCAAGTATTTCCCTCTTCCCTCGAAAAAGGGAGGAATTCTCATTTTTTCCATGCTGCGTCATATTAACAAGCGCCTTCTTGTTTCTTCTTGTATCTTCATCAAGTTTTTCAAGTCTAAGTAAAGCTGTGCAATTGAATACTTAATTATAAATAGAAGTCCATCTGTACTCCCCCCCCCCAAAAAAAGGTTTCTTAATGAGGCTTGGCATAGAAAAACATTTGTAGGCATTGAGAAGAAAAAAAGAACGTACCTCCGTAATCCAAACACAATGATGAGAATCTCTTTGAAGTCCAAGCTTAAACACCAGGGACTGTGCAGTTCTGCAGGTTTTTTCTCAGTCTTCTTCGGTCCAGACTATGTCTGTTTATTGTCCAAATCTAATTCTTTTATCGAACAGATATTTCTGGCTATGAGAGTGCCTTCAGAGAGTGCCAGCCGTGTCGTGCTCTGGCTTACACCTTGATGTAAGCTGACAATCTTGGTAATAGCCATGATTGCGACTACCTCCAGAATCAAAAGCAGCATATATCTCTTAATAGATGTTTCTGGGAGAGACCACTATTGCAGTCATAGACATCTGGTCGTTCACAACACTAGACTAGGCGAACACTAGGCGAAAACACAACACTAGACTAGGCGATCCTGAACTAGCGCGCTGCTTCTTACGTTCTAGCTCTGTAAGCTGTAACCAATAAAAGTTGTGACTATTTTAAACCTTTTTTTTTGCCTGGAGGTAATTTGAACCTCTACACCTGCCCTACTCCATGCTGGGGGCATGTCAGGCTTCGGGGAATCAGATCCCTCCCATAGCGGCAACTCAGAATCAGAGCAATAATAAAAGTTATTACCCAGCAATTTATTCAGTAATTCATGGAGAACGACGAAGGAATGCAGCCTTCCTTAATAATGGTGTTGCTCCAAGTAAAGTCCCACCCCTCCTATGTCTCCCCTATTTGACGTCACTCCTGTGTCAGTTAATCTGAGCTTTCTGCCTCTGAGCTTCACTGTTCTAATACCCCCAATGCCCACCTGGTCCTGGGGGGAGGTCAGGAATGCTTTCCAAGGACACTGTCTGTCAGCAGTCTCTGGTGTGTCTTCTTCCTGTTGATCCTCTTCCAATATTTCCCAGCTTCTCCCCTCTGCAGCCTCTGAATTATGTCCTTCTGCACACCACTGTTCTAAATCTATACTGTACTGTCCTCCTATTCTTGGGAAGGAAGGGTGGTTCCCACCATTCCTCCTCAGTCCAGCCCCTGACATCTGGTGACCAGGATTAATGGACATTGCCAATTTTCCAGCACTGGCATTGGCCACACTAGGGATCAGATTAGTGTAGTCTGCATGTAGGGTGGAAGCCATGTGTGCAATAGATATTACGATGACCTGATCCATGTAGCCCTCGTGGGCTGCAAGAGTAACTTCTGAAGCAGGAAGCCTGCTGTTAGTATGTAGCCTTCCTGCATGATTCGAAACCTTGGAATATCAGGGTTCTAAATTTGGAACATTGGAATATCAGGGTTCTAAATTTGGAACCTTGGAATATCAGGGTTCTAAATTTGGAACCTTGGAATGTCAGGGTTCTAAATCATGCTGGAAGTTGTGCTTTTTTGTTATTGTTAGGCTCTGCCCTTAATTATGGATGTTTAAGACACATCTTAAGCTTCTCCAGACACAGGAAATGGAATTGCAGACCAGGACATGGGGCAGCTTAACAAAACACAGTAGAATGTTCAGTATCTGATCAAGGAAGGGGCTCAGGCCATGTTGAGAGGGTCAGAGAGTTGGTTTCCTGTTCCCAGGGTCCTGGGCTTTGCAGTTGTTCAGCATTTTGGCCTTTACAACCCTTTTCACAGAACCGTAACCTAAAGTAATTGCTAAAAGAAACTTCCCTATTTATATCAGTGGATTGTAAGTCCTGCATGATTAACTTTGATCACTTTAATGGCATTGTGCAGAGCTTAATGACCTCAGGATTTGATCTGTTTCCTTAAAATAGGCCACACACTAGTTAGTTTCCCCTCTAGGTCCTTTACTTGGCAATCCCTCATCTATTGTGTTCTTTTAATGCGGAAAACATAACAAATGTCACTATATATACACAGTGGTAAATGTTAATATGCCGTGGTAAATGTTAATATGTTCTATCTATCATCTATCTATGTATCTATCTAATCTTCCCCTAATATAACACATTTATAATGGTGTATTTTGACAAATGTAGCTGAGTCCATACTTAGCTTGCATAGTCAAGTGCCTATCAGTTTATTTATATTCATTGCATTTGTAGGGCATCCTTCATCCTATACTTTTTTTAAAAACAAAATAGAATCACCCCAAAATAAGATAGTGGTTTCTGTATATTGGGGTGGGGCTGCTAGCTTCATCTAAGTTCGTTAAAAGAACAAGCAATCTCAAATCTGTGAATGGCCTGAGAAGTATCTCTAATAAAAAACGTTAAAATGTTGAGGGCACCTGAGGCACAAAATATTGAGGGTGTCAGTTGAGATGGGGAGACGGCAAAGGGGGGTGGGGGGTAATTGGTTTTTCTGAATCCCTAACAGTTTTTCGTATGGTGGATTGGCAGGTTAGGCACAACTGTGTATGCACATCATAATGGGGGTGGGATATTTCAGTTAAAATAAAGAGAAAACAAATAGAAAACAAAACAAAAGGTGCATAAAAATGGGAAAACAAAACAAAAATACACTCTAATTCTGTACATCCTTGTCTAATACAAATGTATATGAATGAAATTATTATTCTAACACATAGACACTTATTTATAACTTACTATATTTTTATAAATGCTTTCCAAATGTCATATTTAGCCAGATGCAGTCTATGTCTATAAGCTATATGTGCAGATGTCACAAGAGGAGGAGGAGGAGGAGGAGGAGGAGGAGGAGGAGGAGGAGTTTGGATTTGATATCCCTCCTTTCACTCCCCTTAAGGAGTCTCAAAGCGGCTAACAATCTCCTTTCCCTTCCTCCCCCACAACAAACACTCTGTGAGGTGAGTGGGGCTGAGAGACTTCAGAGAAGTGTGACTAGCCCAAGGTCACCCAGCAGCTGCATGTGGAGGAGCGGAGATGCGAACCCGGTTCCCCAGATTACAAGTCTACCGCTCTTAACCACTACACCACACTGGATCTACCCATTTATTAAAGGGGGACATAGATTTATCTTTCCAGTGGATATTGATCCGCTTGTCAGAACATGATCTTGAGGTGGGCAGCCCACCTAGCCCCTTGTCAGTGCAGGGATCATGTTTGATTCCCTAGAGGAGGGTCTTTCCCTTGGTGGCTTCAATTTGCCTCATTTCCCCAAATCCAAGCCCCTGCCTCACACAGTGTAATACCCCTCCCTTTTGGGGGAGGGGATGTGTGTGAATACTCTCTGCATTCATGAATTAATTATATCTTTCTCTGAGTCATTATTTTTCAGTTACAGCTGGTTAACCTTGTTGAACTTTAATTCTTAACAAAATACTAGCCAGGGATCAGTCAGATTGCTAGCTTGATCACTGATTATGGCTCCCTTGTGGAAAGGGTGATGTGTTTAGGTCACACTGTCTATGTCTGTTGAAGGAGATGAGACTTTGCCTTTGACAACAATGAACAAGGGAGCCATTGAAAATAAAATGCATCCAGCAAGACAGATAGTCCCTAAGGTGTGGTTCTGTTGAAGATGAAGGAGATAAAAGAGGTGGATCACAGAAAAAAGATTTCAATATGGTATCTGTTTAATGTTTAAAATACATTTTCTTTGTTTGCAGGAGTCTATGAAGCAACTGTGGTGATATCACCCCTTGAAGACTGGTTTATGGGAATGGGTTAGAACTTCAGAAATAATGAGCTCAAATACAACTGTCTCCCATTAAGGCTTGAAGGCTGGTGTCACAAGGTAATTGGGTGGAAGAGATGAACACCCATCGGCTAAGTTCCTGTAAAACCTGAGTTGGTGGGAGCTCTCGGCAGCTAGCTAAGCCAAAGTCAGCGTCTATTTTGGCTTTTGATAGCATCTTGTTCCATTGCTCAGCCTGCTGAGATTTAACTGTAAGTGTTTATGTTAATTAGCTGGATAAGTTAGTGTTTGATGTTTTCTTACCTTCTGAGCCATTTTAATCTGTGTAATTATTTGGAGTTTTTCTCTCTTCCAGAGTTTTGTTTTAGTAAAGTATGTGTATTATGATTTTATGAAATTTGGTCTGGTCTGAGTTCCTGAACCATTAATTTTAACCACACTTTTCGGAGCAAGGGTCACCCACCACAGCAACACACATAATTTCGCAAAAGCTGTATCATAGCAAAGTTCAGTTAAAATAAAATGAATGGCCAAGTGGCATGGAGATGCATTTCTCAATTATTATTTTTAATGGTATGGAATAACATCAGTAGGTATGGGGGAGAAATTCAATTCAGTTCACATTCAAAGGTGATCTTACCTAAGCTGCTCTTTCCAAAACAGTGCACAAATAGAAACCTAGTCATCCTTCAAAAATTAAAACTTCTCTGAATTTTGCAATGCAGTTCTCCAGCCAAGTAATTTAAACGAAAAGCATATGCTAGGATACAGTGCTCATTGACAGGCATATATAAGTGAAATAACACAAAAACCTGCACTGCCTTAAAGAAAACTGCTTTGCAAAAATGCATATATTAGGCAAAATTGCCTTGGAAAATGTGCATATTTGGAGAAGAGTGCACTGGTGAATTTTCATGACTCCTTTAAAAGAAGAAGAAGAAAGATTTGCATACTGATGTGGAAATGTGGAGAAGTAAACTGAAGATTGTGAAAAATAAGAAGCTGAGAGAATCCAGAATGGAAAGATTTGGCTTTTCCCAGACATCACTGAAGTGGTCAGGTGAACTTACCTCCGGAATGTGTTCTGACGTATAGGCATCATTCAGAAGGAGCTGCCCAGTACTGTGTATTCTATACATTTGTTTACAATGATACCATCAGGTCAAGGGGAATGAGGAGGCACATGTGAGGGGAAGCATTTGCTGAGATACTTGGGACCCTGAAAATGTTGCTACAGGATACAGTTATGTCCTGACTGGCTGTTTAAATTGATATAGAGACATATTGGGGCAACAGTGAAAACAAATCCCAAGAAAACTATAAACCCAGTAGAGATATTCTTCATTTGTGTTTTGTGTAGCAATGTCCCTCCCTCCCCAGGAAATGAAACACAGGACACAGTGAATAAATTTAAGTGGGCGAAAAGGCCACAACTTTATTGGTTTCGGATGTTGAGCGGTATTGGCTTAGGCATTGGAACCTAACCGACTATATCTGACTGTAACCCGTGTGTTACAGTCTGGGAGAAATTAACCACCAGAAAGGAGCCCAGTGATGTAAATCTACTGAGACACCTCCTGTGGCCACCGTTGGGGGGTGCCATCAGGCCCTGACCTCCGTAGGCCCAGGACAAAGCAACCGCCCCCGGAACCCCTTTAACGGGGTTAAATCTCCAAATCGCGGGCAGAGGATGACGCAATCTGCCCCCCCCCATTTCTCTTATGCAAATTTCCAATGCCTAACCGCAAAACCAAGTTGTGACGAATTGCCATGAGGTAGGCGAAAAAACCAGTTTGGCTAGCCCAAGTGGAAAAAATCCTACCCGGCCCCCCGGCCAACCGAGGCGACCGACCGAAGTCCACAGCAGCGTCGGCCTAGCCTGCCTGACCTGCCTAGCCTAAAGGGTGGGAGGGTGGGTGAACTTCCTGCTCTGGGATCCGGGGCGAAAGAGGACGCGTTCCCGCCCCGGCCCGGTTTAAATGGACGGAAGCCCCGCCCCAGCTGACCCGATTGGCCAGCCTGTTTATGACGTGGCGGGGCTTCCCCCCTCGCGAGAGGGCTGAAACTCAGCCCCCATCGCGAGAGTTCTGTCGGGCCAAGCCCACAACCCCACCTCCGTGATAGCGGAAGTGGTTTTGTGTAGCAATGTCCCTCCCTCCCCAGGAAATGAAACACAGGACACAGTGAATAAATTTAAGTGGGCGAAAAGGCCACAACTTTATTGGTTTCGGATGTTGAGCGGTATTGGCTTAGGCATTGGAACCTAACCGACTATATCTGACTGTAACCCGTGTGTTACAGTCTGGGAGAAATTAACCACCAGAAAGGAGCCCAGTGATGTAAATCTACTGAGACACCTCCTGTGGCCACCGTTGGGGGGTGCCATCAGGCCCTGACCTCCGTAGGCCCAGGACAAAGCAACCGCCCCTGGAACCCCTTTAACGGGGTTAAATCTCCAAATCGCGGGCAGAGGATGACGCAATCTGCCCCCCCATTTCTCTTATGCAAATTTCCAATGCCTAACCGCCAATCGAGCCCCAAAGGCTCGCCGCCAATACCCTCACACCCGCAACCAATGCTCTAACCCCCTGACTAGGTCCCCCAACCAAATATCGTTCCCCCGTGGTGATAAATGTACCCCATCCTCGCGATAAAGGGCTGCTTCAGTGCGTATCAATTCCGGGTGAGCGATTATCTGACCGTTAAGGTCCAGCACCCTGCGCATCACAAACGAATTCAGAAGCCTCCTGGATTTGTTCAAAGCTTTAGGACAGTGCCCGTCACGCCAAACACGTCTCTGCAAAAGGCAGGACCACAGCAGCGTCATCCCAGGGAAAGAAGCCAGCAACTTATCAAAGTCCTCAAAGATGCTTAATTTCAAGTCCACGGCGTTCCTGTACGCCAAATCATTCTCCCCCAGCTGTATGACCAGCGCGTGGGGGGGGCCAACTGAAGCAGCCCTGGCCTGGACAGCTGGCAAGAGTTCGCTCCATCGCATTCCCCTCCGGGAAATCCATGAGACTTTCACATTTTCTGGGAGGCCGAGACCGTTCCCCAGACCCGTTTCAACTGCCCTTTTCTGGGCCCAATGGACGATGCTGTGACCCGCTATCCACACCGAGATGGAGTGCCCACCTGAAAGAAGAAGATGACAGGCAGGGATCAGTCGGGGAAGAGGGCTAAGGGGTGGGGCGCAAGTATCCCTTGTAAGCATTCGATTTCCACCTCCCAAGCTCCTGAATCCTTTCAGACGACAAACCCATGTGCATAGCGGAGGTAGCTGCTCCAATACGAAAGGAGTGGGCGGAGAATTGGCTGGGTTCCAGGCCACATGCTGCTATAGCTTTACGAAGAACTCGGGTGAACTGGGTACGCGTGAGTTTGGAATTGTCTTCGTGAACCAACAGAGGGTCAGTGCCAGCCGGCCTCAGGGAAAGGAAATGCCTTAGATCTCGTACTGGACATGGGCCATGACTGCCAGTTGCTGGCAGGCGAATGGTGGCCCCCATTCCGCGCTGGTCAGTTTTTGATCGGCGAATGTGCACGACCGCTAAGGAATTGGATAAGGACACATCCTGCATCCTGATCCCCCGGGAGAGACCATTGGGGTGGTCTTCACACACTACCTCTCCTACCCTTAGGGCCCCAAAAAATGCTAAAGAAAAGGCTGCCGCAAACAGACTGGATTCGTAGTCGGACCAGCAAAGGGGACCCAGGTGGGTGTGAATTTGACACAGGAGATCGAAAGTGATGGGCCTTCTTGGGTCGCGAGTCGGCGGCTGCAACCTGCGCCATCCTTCCATGGCTCTGCGTAGATGGAAATTGTCACAGGGGTCCCTGGAGTAGAGTGATTTGCAAAAGAATGAGATGGCAGCCGTGTGCAAATTGAGTGTTTTAGCTGCGCGACCCAATTCCTTGAGGTGAACCACATATTGCATCACCTCCCTTTCCGAAGGGGGGTCCAGTGGTGCGGAAACGGGACCCTTAAGTCTGAAACTCAAAAATTCGTTCCACGCGCGCTTATAAGAGTTAAACGTGGAGGGGGCAACTGATGCAAATACTCCCTTCAAGATTTCTCGCTCCCAAGGCTCCATAGGGACTCCGGGAACGGCTCTGGCCACTGCTGTGCCTCCGGTGCCAGCGAGCGGAAGCGGTCCATCTGGAAACGAGATAATGCATCCGCGATATCGTTATTCACCCCTGGAACGAACTTTGCTGTGAATTGCATGTTTAATTCTAGGCTGCGCAGCACAAACGCCCGCAGAAGGGCGGAGACCCTGTTGGAACGGGATGATTGTCGCGAAAGGACGCTGACCACCGCCTGGTTGTCGGTCCTAAAGCAGACCCGGCGGTTCCTGAATTCCTCGGCCCACAAGTGTACAGCGGCCACTATTGGGAAAAATTCTAAGAAAGTCAGGTCACGTGTGATGTCAGAGTCATGCCAACTTGCTGGCCAAGGCTGAGCACACCATCTACCCTTGAAGTAGACGCCAAAACCCCGGGACCCTGCTGCGTCCGACTGCACTTGGAAATCAGAACTCAAGCTCAGAGTGTCCTGCCAAAGTGATACCCCGTTGAAATGATCCAGAAAGGTCAGCCAGGCCTCGAGGTCGGCTCTTACTCCCTTGGGCAAGCGGACTCTATGGTATGGCCGCTTGAGACCAACAGTCAGCCTCGCTAGGCGACGGCAGAAAGGGCGTCCCGGCGAAATGACCCTGCACGCGAAATTAAGATGGCCAAGTAGCGATTGAATTTGTTTAAGGGTAACCTTTTTGAGGGGGATGAGCTGCGAGATTAGATCCTTAAGCGCAGTGAGCTTATCCATAGGTAAGCGCGATGTTTGCGCCACGGTATCCAATTCTATCCCTAGGTAGGTTAATCTAACCACGGGCCCTTCGGTTTTATCGGCCGCCAGGGGGACCCCAAGTTCCTGAGTAAGGGCAGCGAAGGCGCGCATAAGGCCGGCGCAGTCCGCGTTATTTCCCTTACCCACGAAGAGGAAGTCATCTAAGTAATGCGTGACGCCCGCAAATCCTGTTCTAAAGCGGAGGGCCCAATCCAGAAACGTGCTGAAAGCCTCAAATGCTGCGCACGCAACCGAACAGCCCATGGGCATGGCTTTGTCTATGAAGTACGCCCCCTCAAACCTGAAGCCCAACCATTTGAAGTCCTGAGGGTGAACCGGTAGGAGGCGAAAGGCCGACTCTATATCGCATTTGGCCATCAAGGCGCCTCTTCCGAATTGTCTAACCAGCTTAACGGCTTGGTCAAAGGAAGCGTATTTCACAGTACAA
Organism: Zootoca vivipara; assembly: GCF_963506605.1. Taxonomy (NCBI): domain Eukaryota; kingdom Metazoa; phylum Chordata; class Lepidosauria; order Squamata; family Lacertidae; genus Zootoca; species Zootoca vivipara. The sequence goes on along the minus strand of NC_083284.1, from coordinate 65,913,462 downwards.
AGCTCCTGCGGGATTCCATCGTTCACTGATTTACCAATAGGGAAAGAGAGGTTGTGAATGAGTCTGAATTCACCCGGTGTCTTTTTCGGCACGATTCCTAGAGGGGAAATGTGGAGTCCGGGGATGGGTGGTTCTTCGAAGGGGCCCGCCACCCGACCAGCAGCTATTTCCTTATTGATTTTTTTGATCGCTATGTCTGGCCTCTCCCGCAGAGACTTTTGGTTGGGCGGGTCGCCCGTTAAAGGCGGGGAAAGCACCGGGATTCTGAAGCCTTGGGAGAAACCGTCCCAGATGTAGGTGGCCGCACTGATGTTGGGGTAAAAGTCTAGGAGTGAACGCAGGGGGGGGGAGCTTTATGGGGGAGCGTGCAATCGTTAGTGATGTGTTAGTATCTATTTTGGCCAGGGGCTGATCCTTGCGCACTTCCTTGAGGGTTCCTGGAACCCTGGTTGGAGCCACCGCCTTTTCCCCCCCGAAAGGGCTGCCTCCCCTTGAAGCAAGATACCCCCGAGTGCTGGCCGAGACACTTGTCGCACTCATGCACGTACTTACAGTTGGGCCTTTGACAGAGGCCCCTGTTAAATTCCCAGCAGACCCTACGACGGGGGTCCTTCCTGGGTTCCAACCTGAGAGACTTTTGTGGCTCCGCCTGCTTCTTTTCGACATAGGGGACCACGTGGTTGCTCCAGAAGTGCTGATTCCTCTGGTCCCAGCGAGTCTTTGCATTTTGAGAGGCGTTTCTACGAAAATCTTCATCATAGTTAAGTGCCGCCGCCTCCCCCGCCATCGAATAGGCCAACCTAACATCCGCTATGTAGGCCATCAAATGCATGGCCCTCTTGGGGTACGCTGCAGAGATCACGGCCACCCAGATATGGATGCCCTCGTGCCAATTGTCAAAAGTACGCTCTGCGCGCGGGGTTCTAAACTTGCGCCTGCCATACTGCTTCCTCTTCTCCCCTTTTCCTAACATGTGCGAAAGGGGCAGGAGAGTGAAGACATCTATGAAGTCCCCGTTCAGTATCTTTTCCCGCTTCCTGTTTGAAAGATGGGACCCTAGAACTATGTCTGTGTCAGTACAAGTGGAGGCTTTTACCTCAGGAACCACAGCGCCGCCACGGCATTCCAGCGTGCCATTAAAGGACTTCCGATGGGAGCTAGCCCTCCTCCTATGCACCCAGGCCGGAAGCCCCATCTGGTCCTCAGCCACCCCCCAATAGTCCTCCATTGGGATGTCCGTGTCCGAGTCGGAAGACGTACCTGATTCATCCTCGGAGTCGTCCTTCTTGCTGCGCTTCCGCTTGTCGGTCTTCTTCTTCGCCTTTCCACCTAGATGTCCCTCTTCGGTGGCTGGGGCCACACTGGCGGGCTCTGGCCCTGCGCTGACGGCCTCCGGTGCTGAGAGCAAACCCGCAGCTGGCGGTAGCTGTCCAGGGCGCGTCTGCACCTGCGCAGCTTGAAACCTGAGGTGATCTGAAACAGACTGAGCAGACAGGAGGGGGGATGGAGGGGCACGACCCACGTCCTGCGAGGTGTCACATGGACCTTGGTGGGGGGTCTGAACGGCTGCTTGCACTGCCTGTGCCGTGTAGGGAACCTGTTGAGAGTTAAGGACGATGGAAGCTGAAGTCCCCTGCAAGGCTCCACTAACCTGTTGGGAAGGCTGCGCTAGAGCCTGGATCTGATGCGGACTAGGCATGATGGAGGCTCCACTAACGATGGAAGCCGAAGTACCCTGCGAGGCTCCACTAACCTGTTGGGAAGGCTGTGCTAGAGCCTGGATCTGATGCGGATTAGGCATGAAGGAGGCTCCACTAATCTGTTGAGATGGCTGCGCTAAAGCCTGTACTTGATGCGGACCCGCGAACAAGGCGGCAGATGCGCCAGGAGCACCCCCGCTACTGGCCTGAGAACTGAGAAGGGAAAAATTATTCGTGAAAGACGACGATGTGCCCGGGCGGGCATCATCATCCCGTTGCGTGCTGGTGAGCAAGGGGCCAGGAGCTCCCCCACTGCTAGTCTGTGAACTTAGAAGGGAGAAATTGGAGGAGCTGGATGCCTGACTATTCCCTGGCGGAGTCTCAGGGACACAGGCCTGAGAACTGGTAACACTGTTTTGAGCCACCCGGTTCGCGGAGGCTAGAGAGACACACAATGGCGCCAAGGTGCTGCACAGTGGACCAAGCTGATTACAAATATTTTGCAAATTAGACGCCACCTGGGCCAGGGCCTCAGGGTTGAAAGCGGGGACAGTGCCCACAGATGGGTTGTCAGCGCTGGCTGGGGGGGCTGCGCCCTTAGATCTATTCCGCAGGCTGCGTCCCGCCATGGTCCCTTAAGCAAGGGGTTCAACTAAGCGGTGACGTATAGTAACGCCCTGCCCGAACAAGCTAACTCCCCCCCCGAAAGCAATAGACTTACAATGTAAGCTATACAAGGGCAAAGGATCAAAGTTGAGACAAAAAATACACAGCAGGGCGATACCAAACTATAATGAACGGACAAAACAGCACTCACAAATTAACCCCAAGTTGCAAAATGACTACAACCCTCCTAGCTAACTTAGTGAACAGCGAATAAAACGAAGCCGCGTTGGAAAATATCACTGAGAAATTGCCATTAAATTCCCTCTGGCTGAACTGAATAAATTCCTATGCCAAATAAAATTAATGCACTAGTGTATTGAATCAAACAGGGTATTATATCACTAAGCCAATTTTCTGAGACTCCACATGTAACTACACCAGACCAACTAAATTCTTTGAGAACGTTAAGCCACCCAATATCGAATGAGCTCCTGATGAATTATGCGAAGGCGAATCGATTAACCACCCGGGAAAGGTAGAAATAAGCTGGTTAAACAATAATTGAATGTGCACTGCAAGCAAACCAATATCAAGGCAATAAATCAAAGCGGCAACTGAGGCAGGCTAAGTTTAAAACCAACAAAAGAGGAGTCAGCAAGCAAACTGCTAAAGTGACCCTTTCAAAATGGCCGCTGGGCCAGCACACGTGGCCACGCTCAAAATGGCGGCCACTAGAAATGACCCACTCAAAATGGCTACCCCAGCCAGGACACGTGGGCACTCCTAATGTGACGCCCCAGTGGTTCCTCAGCCCGATCCTGTGACCTCAGGGGAGAGGGGGGGGTGTTTTTATTTACTAAATCTTAATACCAAAGGAAGGACAAAGCGCTACGGCGCTGAGGGGAATGGCTAAGGCAGACCAGAAAGGCTAGGCAGAACCGATCCACCCCAGGGGCTGGGGACTAACGGCGTACTCACTGCGACCTTGGAACAAGCTGGTAGAGAGGAGCCCTGGCGACCCGGACGCGGCTGCAGCAAGGGCCCTTGATCAGCTGTGCAGCGGTGGAGCGCGGTCAGCTGTGAGGTGGAAAGATTGGCTGTGCGAGTGCCTGGTGCTCCGGGACTCAGCCCCACGCAGCAGCTGGATGGAGCCGCCGCGGCCTGGAGGCGGGGGGGGGCAACTCAGGCGCCGGAGAAGGAAGCCGGAGAGGTCGGCGGCGCACACGCAGCCTGATGCAGACAGCGCTCCTGCTTTCCAGCCGATGTGGGCAAAGAGCCAGCTGGCGGATCCTTGGGCAAGCCGGGAGGAGCTAAGCGAAACGAGGCGCACACACGCACACCGCCTCCCAGCTGATCCCCGCCTCCCAGCTGATCGGCGGAGCGCGAAACCAGGGACGCTCTCGCGCGCTCGCCTGTACCATACCGAGGAACCTGAAAGCTTGCCAAAATAGCGCTCAATTTAAAAGAGGAGAGCAAAGGACGACGAAGGCAGAGGGAGGCAAAAAGGAGAGAAGGAAGGAGCTAGCGTCCAGCGGCGATCCTTGAACTTCCTGCTCTGGGATCCGGGGCGAAAGAGGACGCGTTCCCGCCCCGGCCCGGTTTAAATGGACGGAAGCCCCGCCCCAGCTGACCCGATTGGCCAGCCTGTTTATGACGTGGCGGGGCTTCCCCCCTCGCGAGAGGGCTGAAACTCAGCCCCCATCGCGAGAGTTCTGTCGGGCCAAGCCCACAACCCCACCTCCGTGATAGCGGAAGTGGTTTTATCTTGGTTTCTAAAGAGAGTATGTGAAAAGGCTGCTGCTCATATTTATATCTCACACTTCCTCCAAGAAACTCAGAGAAACACCTGTGATTCTAAATGGCCTAAGTCCAGTATACCTGAAGGAGCGTCTCCACCCCCATCACTCTGCCCGGAAACTGAGATCCAGTACCGAGGGCCTTCTGGCGGTTCCCTCATTGCGAGATGCCAAGTTGCAGGGAACTAGGCAGAGGGCCTTCTCGGTGGTGGCGCCTGCCCTGTGGAACGCCCTCCCAACAGATGTCAAAGAGGAAAACAACTACCAGACTTTTAGAAGACATCTGAAGGCAGCCCTGTTCAGGGAGGCTTTTAATGTTTAATAGATTACTGTGTTTTATTTTTCTGTTGGAAGCCGCCCAGAGTGGCTGGGGAAACCCAGCCAGATGGGCGGGGTATAAATAATATATTATTATTATTATTATTATTATTATTATTATTATTATTATTATTATTATTCTCCCTTTCCTCCGAAGCTGAATCCCCTATAAGAAGGCTAAGCTGAAAATCAGTAACTGGCCCAAGCTCACCCAGAAAGCTTCATGGCTGAGTGAGACTTTAAACATAACAATGTGATAGCTTCATCTTCCATGAATTTGCCTCATCATCTTTATAGTAGCCCCAAGTTGATGGCCATCACTGAATCTTGTGGTAGCAGATTCCACAGATACCCTGTGTGTTGTGTGAGGATGTACTTCCTTTTGTCAGTCCCAAATCTCCCACTAGTTGGTTCGTTGGACTTCCCTGCATTCTGGTATGATGGGAAACGGCAACCAGCTTTGATCTGTCCACTTTTAATTCATTTCATCCATCCATCCATCCATCCATCCATCCATCCATCCATCCATTGTGAACACTGTTACCATGACCCTGGAATCCAGCGGTGACCAGGATCCTGGATCAGAGGCTGCAAGGCTACTGGCTGAGGAGATAGACCAAGTTCCTGATTTTGAGTCCAATACCAGAGACTTCTGAACTGGATCCCACAGTACCAGGTGCCATAAAACTAGAGCTGGGACACTCATGGGAAGGACCATGACTGGGGAAGGTTTGTAGCTCAGTGGCAGAGCATCTTATTGGCATGCAGAAGGTGCAAAGTTCAACCCAGGTAGCATGTCAGGTGGAAAGCCATGGAACAAAGGAGAAGCATCCATCTTCAAGCAAGAGCACTGGCCCTTTAAGAGTCTGCAGTTGTCCAGTGGCAATGTTGCAATCAAGTAATATGCATGCTAATGTGAACCAATGCTCTGGCATTGCCTCCAAACAAGCAACATTTTTTAAGGCTTCTTTTTTAAGGGAAATGTCAAGCATAGTGTCTTTAATCTTTTTTAAAAAAAAATAAGTTTTATGATTTTGAGCACTTAGGTTTTACACTGCCAAATCAGACAGATCTCTAAAGGGCCTAATTTTCAGAAAGTGCAGAAAAGAATATGAAAATAATGGAGGCAATCAAAATCATTTCTCAATTTTTGAAAATAGAGCCCTTTTTCCTTTTCCAAACTGTGGAGGGGGAGGGGAGAGCTACATTATGATAGCTTACTCTATTGGTCTACTTTCAATAAGTACAAAATTTTATGAGTGCTGTCAATCAACTAAATATTTTAGCTGATTAGCCATTTGCTTTTTAACCATTGATTGATAAAATATAAATTAACTTGCATACTACCAAAATCCATGTCTGTGGATATTGAAAGAAGGAGGAGATAATGCTGTTCCCCACATTTTTGGTGTGTGTGTGTGTGTGTGTGTGTGTGTGTGTGTGTGTGTGTGAATTTGCCACAACCCTCCTTCCCTAGAAGAAAAGGGGAGGTGATATCTTCCTAGGGGAGAATGTTGTGACCTGAGGGTGATTTTGCCCAATTTCAGCCTGCCCCGCCCCACACTTTCCCATTTTCTTTATGCAGCACCCACCCACCTACCCACCCTCCTAGTCCATTTTGAACTGTGGGCCTACAGAATGGTAACCTGTTTTCCAGGGCGTGGTTATCATTTTTTGGGGAAGACCCAAATTGGCTCTGTGTGGTATTCCTTCAGTCTGGCTAATTGGCATCATAGCTGCCAAGTTATCCCTTTTTTACAGGGATTTTCCCTTATGCTGAATAGGCTTCCTCGCGAGAAAAGGGAAAACTTGGCAGCTATGATTGGCATGCAATCCAAGCAGGTGGAAAGATTTCGGAAGGAATGGACCACTTACCTGAGGCATTATTGGGCTGTGGGTATCAAATCCAAATAACTGTATTTTACTAGCCATGTGGTATCCCTCAGTCACTGTTGTCAGGCAGTGAACACCTGCTTGAAAGTAATTTGATTGGGCTAAATTGGTTACCACATCCATAGATACCACATCCGACTAGTTGGTTTGTTTTGGTGATCTTCAAGTTGTTGTATTTAATAGATATAACCTACTTATCCGCATTTGGTTGTCTTGACTCTTTTTCCTGGCGTGCTGACAAATTACAATTCAGCCAGAAAACAAAAGGTGTGCAATATAGTATTTTAATTTATTTTTGGCATTTATGGTAACACATCAGAACCAAGGGCACAGTCTGTCCTCCATGAGCACACCCGGATGGTGCCCTCTCTCTAGCCTTTCAGCTGTTTTATATTTATTTCAACAATTTAGATTCTGCTTATAAACTGCATGGTTAAGCAGTGCAGGGTAACATTATAAAAGATACAGTAACTATAAAATCAGTTAAATTAACCATAACATCAGAAAACTCGGTTTGTTGGCCACATCCAGACTACCATCCTCATGGTACCATTCACTTATCTGCCAGCAGGAGGGAAGAATAGCATTATCTTTAATCCTTCAGTAATCTTCAATCCAGCAAAAGTTGCATTCATGGAGAGGTGTATGTGACTCATACCCCCAAGTCTCAAAACCATCAGTATGTTGCTGTAGGAAGCTAACTAAGCTTTTGTGTAGAAACTTAAGAGAGCCAAGATGTATTATCATTGATAAAGATAAGTGCAACAAGCTAAATGTGGGATGTGATACGTAAGTAGCAGTCAAGTACAACATTCCTTGTTTTCCTAGAGTGGACATGCGAGGAAATGTTTGGTCCAGCAAGCCAAAAACTTCCTGTTTCCTCCTGGCTGGGACATACTTCCTTCCAGTGACTAGAGGTGGGCATGACCTTACCTGTCCAGGTAACAAAAGGGAGCGAACTCTCTTTCTTTTTGACTTCCTCCGTCATGGGAGCGGCTTTTAGCTAGAGATGCTTTGTTTGCTTCCAGCCAACAGAGGACACTGGGATTATCCCCATATGGGATGGCTCCACATGTATATATTTTGTAACTAAGTCTGCCTTCAGGGATCCATCTGTGAATTGAATGTGAGTAAACTATTTTACAACTGAATGTGAGTAAACTACTTTTATATACTTTACACAAGATTGTGGTGTGTTTATTCTTTTAAGAGGGATAAAATGCAAATTACCAGGAACCTGATAGTGAGAGGCTTACACAAGCCTGCAACCAGCTACCAGCTGTGCATTTAAAGGGGGAATGTGAAACTCTGCTAAGTAAAGGAACTTGCTACCGCAAGTTATGAAGGATATTAATGAACAATATATCCTCTCCTGCCTCCCTGAACATTCCCACACTAAAACCACACAGGACCCATGATGGGGTGGTTGGAAGTCGCCATAGAAGCTATGTATTATGAAAGTACTATATCTTATTGTAATGTGTATTAATTTTGTGTTGACTGTTTTCTTTTTGGAATCACTAAAGCAATAAAAAATGTTTTAAAAAAGGAAGCTAACTAAGCCTTTGTAAATATATGGTAGAATTTTCCATTGAAAACACTGGGACTAAGTTGTAGGTAAACATTAATAGAATTGAGCTGAAAAGTGCTGGTTGATTAATCTACCCATTAAACTAATTAAAACTTGCAATCTTTGATTTTGGGAGTAGGCAATGATGCCAAATTATCTGAAAGCATACTTTTCATTTGGTGGTTTTTGGGGATGGGAATTAACACATATATAAGTAGAAATGTATGGCAGTTATTGAAAATTAAAACCGTAATACATTTAGTAATCTAATGATACTGCTGCCAATCATTTATTACAACTTTTATGCAATTACTATTTTCTCCTACAAATTTACATATATTTTCCCCTAAAGATGACTTTTCCAATGCTGGAAGATGGCACCAGGGAATCTCTTTGTCATATGACAACATCCTCCTCAAATATATATTGCAATTGTTTTGGGGGGTGGGGGGTGGGGACACTCTGTGCAATGCACACAGGCAGTAAGCCCTGAACTGAAATAACATTTCTTGAAGATCAACTGCATAGTTTCTATTTCAACTGAGTTACTAGCAAACACATCTAGACAGCCTTAACAAATTAAATGGATTACTGGGAATAAGTAATCAGTTTCAATCTGTATATCAAATAATTAAAGATAACTCGAAGGAGAGGAAGTAAAACTGGTTAGAGGGTAACTGCTGACACTAATATTTCAAAATGCAGTTTGTTACGGTATTCAAAAGCTGAATTAAGATAAATTCCCTTTGGTCTTAGCATCGGTTTCAATTATAACTGAACCCATATGTGTGCCCACTTCAGATGATCTCTCCACTTAATTTCGAGGCAAGTTCAAGACTCTCCCAGATGGGGGATGCTAACATTTGAGTTTTATTTTAAACCACTCTGACATGCCCTTGAATATGAGAGGTGGTATAGCAAAAGGGCCTGCGTATTCTAAGGAATTTTAAGGACCTTGTTTCCTATACCTGAAGACCCCTGTTTCATAGGGATGGGGTAGATGGTGCATTTACATCAACAGTTTTGTCACTCACTTTGACCAGGGATCCAAAACCCATTTATTTTGGCTGAGATCCATCAAGCTCCTTTTGGAATGTCAAGGGCTTGGACATTGTGTGCTGGACAATTTGTAGCTATTTTTCTTTAATCTCTATTGCCCTCCATCAGATAACTTAACTGTGTAGGAACTTCCTTCCCTTCAAAGGAAATCTGCCATGTGGCATGGAGAGCTCTTCTTCTCCATGAAACATCAGTGGCTTCTTGGACATTTGGAAGCAGTTCTTTGTATGCAGGGCATGGTTTGAAAGAACAATGAGGCTTTTGAGAAGCCCTCACACCTTTTCACCAATATGAATCAATTCATAATGGAATCCATTTCCACGACCAGAGTCTGACAAAGAGAGAGAATTTGGGTGTGTGTGTGTGTGTGTGCTAAGATAGTGCTGCCCAGTTCTTAATTCAGTGGATTGTTCAACACGTTGAGTTTCTTTCCTTGTAATGAAACTCAACCAAAGGATGACGGAACAGCATTTCATAGAATCGGAGAATTATAGAGCTAGTCCAACCACTTGCAATGCAGGAATCTTTTGTCCAATGTGGGGCTCAGACTCATGTCCCTGGAATTAAGGGTCTCATGCTCTACTGACTGAGCTATCAGTCCTCCTATTTCAGACTGGGGCTGCTGTCAGGGTGACTCATCCCATATCATTACCTGAGCTGAAATGGGAAAGTGCTGTCACCATCTCCCACACCTGTCCCCACCCAGCCACCCCACTGCAATCCTGCTTACTCGGATCATGAGGCAGTGGCTTCTGCCACACAACCCTGGTGGCAAGGGCATAAGGCAGGGGTCAGCAACCTAAGGCCCATGGGCTGGAAGCAGCCCACAGAGGCCGTTTAACCGACCCCCGAACCGCCCCTGAACCGAGCTGCCCTGTTTAGCGCAGCGTGCAGGGACTCTCTTCCAATGCTCCGGAAATCGCTTCTGCACATGCCCAGATGCCGAAAATCGCTTCTGTGCAAGTGTGATTTGGGGTGTCTGGGCATGCGCAGAAGCAATTTCCAGCGCCGCGGACATGTGCAGATGTGATTTCTGGCATCACACTATCACATGAACCTGTTTTCAGCATTTCAGCATTTTCCCTCTCAGCCTGGGAAGAAGAGTGGTCTGTAGAACTGCAGATGACTCAGTAATAAGGTTCATAATCTAGATAATCTAGTGCAACTCCTGCTCCAAGCAGGCTGTCCAATACAGGATGCGACTGCAGCATTCCTCGACAAATGTCTATCCAGCCTCTGCCAGGAAAAGAGACAGTCTATTCCAAAGCTATTCCATCCATTTAAAGCAAATCACTTCCTCACAAAGAATCCAGGGAAATATAATTTGTTGAGGGTGTTGGGAAGAGTAAGGGTAAACTACAGTTCCTTAGGATTATTTGGGGGGAACCACATGCTTTGAATATTTGGAATGGATGTGACCATATTATTAGGAAGTTTCTTCTGATATGTAGCTGAATTCTGCTTCCCTGCGATTTCCACACAATAGTTTTAATATTGCCCTCTTGGGCAGCAGAGAAGATGTTTGCTCCATCTTCTTCAGATTGTTTATTTTGTTTGTTTGTTTGTTTATTATTACATTTGTACCTCAACTTTCTTCCAAGGAGCTCAAGATTCCATAAGTGATTTGCCCTCTTCCCATTTTATCCTTAACAGCAACATTGTGAGCTCAGTTAGGTTTAGAGGCCCAAGGTCCCCCAATGAACTTCATGGAAGAGTGGGCATACCTCAGCTCTGGTCTCACAGGTCCTAATCCACTAGATAATCTAACCACTACAACACACTGCCTGTCTGGCTGAAGGTGACCATCATATCTCCATTTCATTCTCTCTTCTCCAAGCTGAACAGGTCTATCAACAATAATGGTCAATGACCATTAAACTGAACCCAAGCTTTTAGAAGCAGAGTACCAGATCATTCTGTTACCTAGATGTGCTGTGCTTGATATATTGCCGGAGAGATCTGGTTGGCTGGCACCAGCCACAGGATCTTGGACCTTTTATGAGATTTAGCAGGTCAGTGACTGCAGTTTCTCTCTCTGAATGCTCAGTTTTTAAGCTTCGCCGGGTGCTTAGTAAAATCATTGTGATTGGAAGCCACTAATAAATATGGTGCTACCATAGTTAAATGGTCTATTTGGCTATAAAACAAAACAAGAAAAGCAAGTTTGTCAATGGTAATACGCAAGGAGCAATTAAGATAGATTATAGCATCCCATAACTCTGTAATGGGTACATTGATTGAGGTTTGCATTCCCATGATTTTCAGGGAGCCTTTACAAGGTACCTTACAATTAGAAATAAATTACTCGCTGATTAAATGACTGCTACATTTTTAATATTGGTTCTTTTGCTTCTGACAGCAACTGCAAATGCAGTGCTGTGGGTATTCAACACATAAAAATGTATATTCTATATTAGAACAGTAAATTATATGTAACATACAGCAGCTTTACAAAAATGAGAGTTAATACTGAACAGGCTGTTCCTCTTTAATGGGCTTGTATGCATGCCTTTAGTGAATATAGCTGACAGACATTTAATTTACAGCACAATCTCATACATCTCTATTCCTACTCTACAGTCTCCTGACTCTTACTTTGTTAACCACAGCATTAAAATTTTACAGTAAAAATAATGAGTGTTAGATGCAGTAACATATACAGTGTGCAGAATTTTTGCATCTCCAGTACATTGAATTTCCCTTTGCTATAATTACATATGCAAAGAACTTGACTAACTCACTGGGGTATCATTATGTTACTTACTTCCCCATGATCTAGACACACTGGAAACTGAATGCATATGTAGACCAAGACACTTCATTACTAGAACAACTTCTGCTCACTCTGTTGTGTTACCTCATTGAATTTTTTTATATATTTGAGATCATCCTTTGTTTGTGACACTATTTTGTCCATGAAGCTCTCAAACTCAGGAGATTCCCTCTGTGGCATAGGGTGGTTGCCAGTGCCCAGGGCTGTGTGGAGGGCGAGTAGGAAATGGATGGAGTACGCATGGACATTCAACTGCGTGGTGGTGTCTGCATCACCCAGGAAATTGTAGCTGCAGAGATAAGAAAAGAAGAGTTATTCCATTGTCTGAAGAGGTCACTTCCTAGTTCACATGGAGAAGCCATTTTCAGTGGAGTCCAGAGACAGAAGTGCCAAACTGTATTGAGGCAACACCTAGTTTGAAATTTTGTCCCCCCCTAACAAACTGGGGCCAGGGGTAATTGCCCTTGTGCCCCCCATGCTACGCTACTGGATTTCCTTCCTTGAATATATCTTGTTGTTTAGTCGTTTAGTCGTGTCCGACTCTTCGTGACCCCATGGACCATAGCACGCCAGGCACTCCTGTCTTGCACTGCCTCCCACAGTTTGGTCAAACTCATGTTCGTAGCTTCGAGAACACTGTCCAACCATCTCATCCTCTGTTGTCCCCTGCGTATTAGGATTTTATAAAACTTGTGATCCTCAGAAACTAATGGAATCAGAGTTCCTGAATCTGTTTTCCTTCTGAGAGAGAAGTCTTTATTTCTATCTAATCATAATCTCCTTCAGGCCTCAACTATGTATGCATGTGTGCATATATATTCTGACATGGAATAAAAAAATGAGAAATAGGTGATAAGCCAAGAAAAACTTTGGAAGTAGTGTATTTGGTCGTGGTATATTTCAACACTATCTTTTTAAACCACTGGGACAAATATATCTATATTGGAGAGGAGTTGGAAAAAAAGCTGGAGGGGCTTTGTGATCAGTTTGATTCTGAAGAAAGGAAGCTGAAGTTCTGCCCCAAACTTTCAAACCCCAGGACCTGTGTTAAATCTTCACCCCTGCATGACCCTATCAATTTGTGGTCTGTTTTGAGGGAGAGGGAATATAGATGTAAAAGAAATATCATACTGAGTCCATGTCAAATTAGTCACTTAGGTTCTCCAGTTCCAAGTCTAGACTATGCAGTGATTGTTATTGTGGTGATGAATAACAACAAACAACAACAACAAACAAGAACAACAACAACAACAACAACAACACCCCACCCATCTGGCTGGGTTTCCCCAGCCATAATACCATCCAAACATTTTTCTAGGCACTGTACAAAGAATAAAGAACGAGATGGTCCAGGGCTGTAGGTCTGCACTCTTATAACAACACACAAGGAGAAAGAGGAAAATCAGTGACCTCATAATTTTTCACAATTGTTCTTAAAATGTCCTATTGGAATGGCGACAGTTCAGTGAAGAGAGGAGCCAAATGGCAGTTGGGTTAGAAAGGTCAGTAATGAACAGCACATAGTAAATATGTGATTAGGTGCTCAGTTATGGAATTATCTTTCTTGGAAGAACTCCAGTCTCTTTGGCTGATTCAGCTCTGGGTATCTTTCACATGAATAAACAGTTGAGGCACATTGCTTTTAACTATATAGTTTGAGCAGAGATTATAAGGCAAACAGCAAAGTAAGAATAAAGTTGTCAAAACTGCAAAGGCATACATTGTATTTTGGCAGTTTTTGCACGGGTACAGATAAAATGATTACAATTAATAGTTTGTTCCATTCTCCCCTTCGAGAATCATTTACCTTATGGAAACAGCTATAAAAGGTTTTGGTAAAGAAATTGAGATTAAGAATAGATTGTGCTTGGCAGAGAAACCATTTGTCCTCTTTTTCTCAATTAGCCTTTTGGGGAAAGAGGGGAATTTCACAGTACTGGAGGGAGATGATGGTATAATTTGCCTATTGCAGTGTGCCCAATTGTACATGTCTGTTCCCGCACAACTGTCGCCCCAAGTCTTGAAAATGAAAATGATCTATACAGTGTTACTTGTCAAACCACAGGTGATAGATATTCCCTTCCATAGTTGTTCATTTTTCATTTTTTCATAGTAACTCCAGTTTAATTTGCTCACCTCATCTGCACATATCAGAAGTTACCTTGATCTATACCAGGGGTACCTAACACAATACTTTTCATATCTTGTAGTAGTTCATCTCTCATCACCCTTAGCAAGCATGACCAGGGATGGCAAGAGCTGTAGTCGAAGAACACCTGGAGGAATGTTCTTACTCTTACTCTTCTAAATCACAGAACAGAAACAAATAATAAAATTATGGCTAGCTTCCTACATGCAAGAAGACAGCCGTACATGAAGAGAATATAAAATGAGGATTGGTGGGATTCGCACACAGCAAAGCTTGCTTTGAGGAGTGATAGCTAGTCCTTGGGTTGAGTGCAAGGAACTGCTGATCTAAGACTACTTGAAGGTCTGGCGTGAAGACCCTGCCATCTCCCTCAACCTGCAAGGGACATGTTTTGGATGTACAGACCTGTTTAGTAGGCAGGTATAGGGTTTTCACTTTGACTAGACTGTCACTGCTGGATGCCTTGAGGTCAGACCAATAAAAAGCACAACTGAGAGTGGAAGTACATTTTGCCTCAAGCAACATTTGGGAAAAAATATCGAGGGCTCCTCATGAGGCAGGAAATTTAGGGGAATTATTAGGAAGTAATCCAGCATGTTTTGATAGGGATGAGGGTGGTGCTGTAGTCTAAACCACTAAGCCTAGGGCTTGCTGATCAGAAGGTTGGCGGTTCGAATCCCTGCGACGGGGTGAGCTCCTGTTGTTCGGTCCCAGCTTCTGCCCACCTAGCGGTTCGAAAGCACGTCAAGTGCTAGAAGATAAATAGGTACCGCTCCGGCAGGAAGGTAAACGGAATTTCCGTGCGCTGCTCTGGTTCACCAGAAGTGGCTTAGTCATGCTGGCCACATGACCTGGAAGCTGTCTGTGGACAAACACTGGCTCCCTCGGAGAGTCATCCGCAACTGGGCCTAATGGTCAGGGGTACCTTTACCTTTTTAGCATGTTTTGATAGAACGAGGACATTTGAAAAGGGGAGTTCCATTCATCCATAGCTGAGAGAAAGAGAGTATTTCCCTTCACACTGTGCCTGTTTTCCTTTAATTATTTCGCCATACCTGTTTTTTAAAAGCTGTAGCCATTCATGTCTTTTTTCTTTCTTTCCCATGCTGCAATGTCTAATGCAAAATATTGATCATCCAGACAAATATCTCATTTCTAGGAATTGGGTCGACTTGGACTGTGCCTCTACCTGTTAGGCAGAGGCTAGCTGGAGGCAATTGTGCATCACAAGCCTCTATACACAGTGGCCTGTTTTTGCTCAAAAGGATGGGAGAGTCACTTCAGCGGTTGATTCAAAGGAACCATTTAGTGGTATAACAAACATTGACCATGGTTAGACTTGTGTTGCTTATGTATTTGAGCATCTATCTCAGGTTCTGATTTGAACCTTACTTCCAGGCACTCGGAATATTTAATTTCAAGTTTCAGGTAGTGTAAAATTGCATTCACAATGTTGATATCCTAGTGAGCAAGTGAGTCAACCCTGCTCCAAATATTGATTGTGATTTATTTTTTTAATCGGTTTTAATTTTTTGGCATGGAAGTATTGCTGTTGATTGGCTCAAATTTCTGACTGAGCCTTCACCACCATTTCTCACTTTTCCCAGCTGGTTGAAGGTGCTATTTTTATTTTCCATCCTTGGTTCTTGGGTCAACCAAACAGTTTATAGCAAAAGAAAAAAAAAACAAAACAAAAAAACCCCAAACTAGCAAACAAATTTCAGCAACCAAGAAAAGACAATAACATATGTATAATAGATAAAACATGCAAATGTGGCACAATTCTCATGCTGTGAGGCTCGTCTCACAGACTCCTATGAGTTGGGAAGCTTTCACAGCCAACATAGCTATGTTCAACATTACAAGTTTAACCATGCTAGATAGCAGATGTTTAATTTTGTTGATATCACTAAAACTGGCAACTAGCTGTATGAATTTCTTTAAATTAACATATACTGTAAACCTAGATCTTTTTCATGGAGGAGAAAAACAACAACATTTCCTGGAAATGTGATCCTAATTAACTGGAGATCATGTACAGAATGAAATGTACCATATTGGCCCGAATATAACCCAGACCCGAATATAAACCGCACTTTTAACATTCGGGGGGGGGGGCACAGAAAAAAGACAATACTCAAATATAAGCTGCTCCCTTAAAATTCTGCAGGCACTCACACCCGTTCTGTTTTACCGTATGTCTGTTTCAGCAGTAATATCATAAAAGGCATTTTTTTTGTAAGGTCACAAATTTAAACCGCACTTTAACTTTTCACGGTTGGAATTTGGAAAAAAGTGAGGCTTATATTCAGGCCAATACAGTAACCCTCCCCACCTCAGATATATCTTATTAAGTTTCAACATTTTTAGCATATACAGTCAAAACATAATTTCATTTTTCTTTTACTTTTGTCAACTTCCCACCTCTTTTTCCATTGAGTTGTTGTCTCTGTCCTTCTGCTGTGCCCTGTCTTCTATCTATCGAGTCATAACCACAATCTAATTCCTTCTGTTGTTGGTCATAGCTCAAATCCTGCTCATGAGTCCATCCTACTATAATATTTATTTAAATACTCTGGAAAAGACATCTATTCTTCCCAGAATGAAATGCAATGGCCATACAATGCCATGGAGCCCATCAGTTTTTGGTGGCATGACGTCACAAAACCAGAGTGCTTCATTTTTGCCAGTTTCACGCACACAACAGAATTCATTAGCACAAGATGTAGTGATGGCCCCCAACTTGGACTGCTTTGAAACGGGTTTATGCAAATTAATAAGGCTAGATGTGGCTACTAGCCATGATGGCTATGGGCTTCCTCCAGTGTCACAGGCAGTAGGTTTCTAAATACCAGTTTCTGGGAATCACTGTTTGGAACAGTGTTGTTCTTTATACTTCCCAAAGGGTGCTCTATTAGTTGGGCTTTTGGTCTGATCAAGCAAAGTTCCAAGTATATTTGGTACTTGGCCAATAAATTATCCCTATTCCTATCACTAGCCTTTAAAATATTGGACCTGTAGAGTTCCGGTTCCGGTCGCAGGAATGGCTGACCCTTTTTCCATCTTTCCGACCTTCATAAGGAATTTGGCGGTTGCTAGGGGAGTAAATGGCAACCTCCCCACCTCTCCGGGGGTTACGGAGAGGGCCGCAGGCCCGCAGATGCCCCTAAACCCATCCCGACTGTTCAAGGGGCGGGGGGGCCAGGGCTGAAAGCACTTATGGAGGAGCGGAGCTCCCCGGACGCCGACCTGCGTAGCGGGATCTCCATGATCAAAGAAGATAATTGGGCTTAAATTCATGGACGTGCTTCAGAAAGGAAGGGCAGAAGCTCTGTTTATTGCCAAGGAATTTTCGCTGCTGAGCGTGAGGAGTGAGGGAGTATATCATCGGCAAGAAAGATTGATTGGGACGCCACGAGAAGGGAAGTGAGTCTTCTTTATTCTTTCATACACTCTACGAGTTATTTTATACCTTCCCGGACGTGATGTCCTGTTTGTTTGGAACAAATGAGAAATGGAACTTAACTGTGTGAGTTAGACTTTATAAAACTATTGATATGATATGGTTAGAAGCTGTAAAACTGTTGAAGAGAGGGCCCCCCCTCCAACTGGACAATCGGAGTGCGGCTGGAAGCGTTTGGATTTACGAGGTGTGACGCACTTGGAATTTGAACAGCGATCTGAAGTTAAGTTCAGCTATAGGGCAAGGAGAGCTATAAATCTGTTAAGAGTTTCTACATAATGTGACAGCTGTGCCTATGCCCGGAAAGCTGTAAATTTTACTATGATCGTCTGCAAAAAAAACGTCGAGAAGAAAACGAAAGTGATCTGAGCTTTTCAAGATGGCGCTGTTTTGTGTTGAAAGACCTACGCAAGAAGAAAGCACTCCAGACAAAGAGGATTTATGGGGATTTAGGGGGAGGCCGGACTGATTAAAACTCACACAGGAGAATGAATATATGGGAAATCTCATTTGATGCTTATTTCAGCAGTGGTGGAAAAATCGGATGAATGGATGAAAGAAGAAAATATTTTAGTGATTGCAGGGGAAGATCGAGATTATCATGGATTATGAGTGACTATTTGGACTTTAGAATAAAGACGGCAGTAAGCAGTTGCGAGAAAACCCCAATTTTTTGAAGCATGGGAACTCCAAAATTGTATATGATTTGGTATAATATTCGGTTTAATTGATATGGATTTGTATAATTTGGAATAATGGATGTGATATAGTTGTATTTTAATTGGAAAATTAATAAAAATAGATTGTAAAAAAAAAAAAAAAATATTGGACCTGTAAGGTAATAAAGACATTCTGGGAAATGATATACAATGAACTGGGGGAAAAAGTTTAAATTATCTTTTATATTAAATAACCCAGAGGCTTTTTTATTAGGAATTGTAGGTGCTGATATTCCAAGGGAGCAGAAAAGACTTTTTATGCATGTGAATACAGCCACATGGATGGTACTAGCCCAGAGATGGAAAGAAGAGAAAATCCCTACTAAAGACAATGACAAATTAAACTGGTGGACTATGCTGAAATGGCAAAACTGACCAGAAAGCTCAGGAACCAAGAAGACCAAAACTTTAATAAAGAATGAGGAAAAATTATAACTTATCTTGGAGACCACTGTTGCATGCCGAGGTACCAAGACATCCCCCCAATAACTCACACTTCACACAATATTTTAAGTTTAAGGTTTTTGGCATTAATTTGGCCACAACTTTATTTAAATACAACTGAATGTGAGTGGTTGCTTAGGCATTGGTTCTTGCCATCTGTCCCCCGCCTGGGACAGATCTGACTCCCACTAGCCTAGTAGGGGAGCCAGTAGGTAAGCACCCTCTGGGAGAGATTGGGGCAGGGGCCCACGCCCTTGACCTCATCTCTCAGATGCTCCCCGAGGCTCATGCGCGGCCCTGGCCCCTAACGGGGATAAACGGACAAACATGTAGAGCCCCCGGATTCCTTTAAAGGAATACCCCTAAAGGCAGCAGCAACCATGAGGGGCAGGCCCAACCAAAATCCGTACCCCTCCACCATCTAATTTGAACCAATGCCTAACCGCCAACCTTACAAGTTGTGACTTATTGCAGCGTAGTAGGCAAAAACCACCTGGCACCAGCCAATCAGCCAAGTGGCAAAATTCCTACCAGGCCCCTGATCCAAAACAGGCGACCTCATGAGAGGCGCAGCAAGGTCAATGCAAGAACGCCTAAAATTAGAGGAGAGTGGGCGGGAGATTCATTGCGAGCAGCAAAAGTGGAACTGAAAGCTGCTCGCTAAGCATGTATAGGATAAAGCTGTCAATCAATCATTTGCTACATGCAAATTTCCCCAGCAACAGCACACCCAACCAATCACACATGTGGCCATCCAAACTGACCTGCCTCTCAAACCCTGGGATGTCTTTTTAACCTTTCCGCAACCCATGTTCTCCTCTATGGGGAGAACCTGCTTAAGCAGACGAAAACGCTAGCAGGATTGCAGTAACATTTGTAATGTAGCAAGCAATAGGGAGATATTTGAGTTATATGAAATGTGGATTATTGAAAAAGATGCAGTAGAAAAGGTTTAATAAAAGGACCCATGGAGGTGAAGGTGGTAAGTCCAGAGATTCGAAGGAATCTGTTAACTGTTGATGTGTATGGTTGTATTGTTATAATTTTATATTTGCAAAATCAAATAAAAATTATTTCCAAAAGAGAGAGAAAAGACATGCCCTTTCAGTTAACAGATACTCATTGGGAAATGTGCATCCTCTTTGGCTCTGTAAAAGTTCAAATGCAGGAAGTCTAATGAACATTGGAAATTGAGAGATGATCAAGGAGGTTTCAAAGTAGATTTCAGTAATCAAATAGACAATATGAGAAGGCAGATTAGAGTTTTGGCAGCAGAAAGGAAAGTGAGCCTTAAAAGCCCTACAAAGCTTAGCAACAGACTGAATCTCAGAAGCAAAGAAAAGTGAAGAATGTGTGTGTGGGGGGGGGGGGGGCTGACTCTGAGGCTATGTGTCTGAGTGACAGGAAAGATAATAGTGTTGCCAATGGAGACCAAAATGTGGGGAAAGAGTAGGTTTAGGGGGGAAATAAGAAATTCGATTTTTTTGACATATTAAGTTTAAGATGCCTCAGACATCCAGAGGAAATTTTTAGACAGACTGTTAGACATACAAATCTGAACAGAGGACAAGAGATCAGGGAAAAACATCTGAGGATCATCAGCATAGAATCTGTGGAAGCTGTGAGCCTTGATAACAGCTCCCAGGGAAAAACCATACTGTAAAGGAAAAAATAGAAGGAAAGCGAGATCAGAACCAAGCAGGGAGGAGGAGAAGGGGAGGGAACCAAAGGGAAGAGGGAAAGATGAAGTGAAGTAACACTGCCAAAAGGAACACCAGACGAGTGTTTAGACAAATAAGTACAAAACTGTTGAAGAGTACCAGAACAGCTGTGTTTGTAGCGAAGATCAAGAAGTAAGGAATGGCTCATGGCCCCCAAACCCATGTGAAGACAAACCTAAAGATAATTATCACACAACAGAGCTGAGGCCCTGACACTTGGGAAGAAGTAGGTCATTTATAGTGCTTGGAAAATAATTTTTAGGGAATGTGCGCAAGCCGCCTGAATTTCTTTCTTTCTTTCTTTCTTTCTTTCTTTCTTTCTTTCTTTCTTTCTTTCTTTCTTTCTTTCTTTCTTTTTCGCATCATAAGTCCATTTGGCTTCCCAGAGTCCTCAAAGCTGCTTCGGATTTTGCTTTAAACAAAATATGGTGATTACTTTGGAAATCTGGTCAGTTAATGGAACTCTCTTGAAAGTTGTTTCCAATCCTGAGCCGCCTTTTCAAATTCCCCAAATGTTTCCTTTGAAAAGGAACTCTCAAATTCGCTTTGAATGTAGTTTCAAGTAAAAACTCAGCAATATAGAGCACACAACATCAGACTGTAAAGCAGGTTGTTATCAAAGGTATGGACAGCAGATAAGTTTCCTGTGGGGACCCTACCACTGATCCCACTGGGAGCCTTTGACATGCCCATAGATGTCCCTAGGGAAATTGTGAGGAACTTGTGGTCTTCTAGACAATGTTGGACTGTACTTCCCATAACTCTCACCCTATGGTCAGAGATGATGGGAGATGTAGAACAGCAACATTAGGGGGAACAGCTAACAAAGTGGCTCTGCTCTCAGCTGAAAACAAAACATCACAGCAAATTAAACAGCCAAGTGACGAAAGGGACAGCTATTTATTTAATAATTAAGTGACAGCTCACATTAATTAGCTCACACTGGACTAAGGTCGCTCTGTGCTAAAAGCCAAACCCTACAATAGCATATAGCTAAATAGCTAAATTCTAGGAGTAGAAAGCCTGTAAAAATTCAGTTTTCAGCCATACCCTAGCAAGGAAGCTACAGTAAGCTAGAAACACCACAGTAAACTACACTAAATTCCGGTTTTGGGAGAAAGGATAAAAAGGAAAACCTCACAAACATATGTCGTTCTATATCGTACAGATCTAACCAGTGGGAGAGTCATCTTAGATTTTTAAAAAGATAGATTTATCCTTTAAAAATACCTTAGGGTAGTCTTCAGTGTTTCTTAATGAAAAAGGCTAGGTGGTTTGATCGGGAGGTGGAGAGTCAGCTTAAAGTTTTGGCTTTCAGATAAGTTTAAATCAGCTTAAAAATAACCTAGTGTGGTTTATCAAAGCTAGAGTGCAAGGTACAGCATAAAAATACATGAAAAGTGGAACTTTTAAAGGTAATGTTGTAGTTAGAAAAAAAATCAAGTAAAATTTAGGTTTTTATTACTGTTATTACTGAAAGTTGTTAAATATGATTCTCAGGATGGAAGCCTCTTCCCCCAAGGACTTAATTCCCAGCAAGGGTTGCCATATGTCTGGAATTTCCTGGACATAGCCAGGTAACCGTGTCTGGGCAGAAAACAGTGAAATGTCTGGAAAAATCCAGACATATGGCAACTCATGTCAACAACTTTGGCAAAAAAAAAAAAAAAAGCTCTATAAATTGTGTCTGGATTTTCACTTTTTGAAATATGGCAACCCTACAGTTGACTCACTAGCCATTGTTTATTAAACCCCGATTTATCAGCACCCATTGTTAATTCCACACCCCCTAGGGGCTTAACAGATGTGATTTAATTCCTCTTTTCAATTCCCTACTCCCAGCAATTTGAGAAGCACACTGCTCCCCTGCTGTTATGGAGAAGGAGGGTTTGGGGGAAAGAGGTTGACACTCTGACGAAGAGGGGCATGATGAGGATATGTATCTGGGGACTGGCGGGATAGTGGGTGATGTGATAATTAGGAACTTAGATTTGATGGATGTGATGAACATGCAGATCACTGGGTGAATTGCCTGCCTGGTGTAATGGTTGCAGGTGTTGCCTGCTATCTAGATATTTTTTTTTGGTATTTTAGTCTCATTGCAAACATATTTATTCCCCTCCTATGTTGTTCTTCCTGGCACAGTTTCCCTTTTTGTCTCTGACTCATACCTGCCAAGTCCCGGACTGCAGACTGTAGACGCAACTTCCGGTGTCGCTTTGCCCATCTATGGGCACCAAAAGTGGCTGGCGCCGGCTTCAAAAGTCGCATCTACGCATGTCCGGAAGTGCGTAGACACAACTTCCAGTGTCGCTCTGTCCATCTATGGGCACCAAAAATGGCTGCCGCCGACACCAGAAGTCACGTCTATGCACTTCCGGACATGCATAGATGCGACTTTCGAAGCCGGCACCGGCCATTTTCGGTGCCCATAGAAGGGCAAATCAGAAAATAATGGCTGCCGGTAGGAGAATATAAGGGAGAATAACGGGAGATGAAGAGATACAGGGGACTGCCGGGAAATGGTATGAAAAAACAGGGGTTTCCCGGGGAAAACGGGGTACTTGGCAGCTATGCTCTGACTCCTTTGCCCTCATTGATGTTTAATCCAATCTGCTGTGATGACACCATATGATTTTACCAATGCCATCACAATGTGATGTCTGACATGAAGGTATCGGAACTGCTTGCCAACATACTCATGGATGCCCATCTCACAGCTTACTCTTAAGACAGAAAAAGTGATCACGTAAATCCAACTCTGTCATTACTTCAGCACAAGTCCAAGATTTAATTTATGAATAATAAATAAATGCTTGTCAAGTGTTGTAACAACACAGCTATGTGTCAGAAATATGGGATGATTTTAGGGACCCTCCAGAGGCATCAGACATGAAAAGCTTGTTTGCATGGTTTACAATTCTGTCAATGCAGAACAAAGGAGATTTCCACTAGGACCACTCTGAGAAATGGGTGGGATTCACTCCTAGGGAAAGTGTTGCTCGGGAAATCTTTGGACGTGTGGCAACTAAATGTAACCTACCCTAGGATACAAACATAGCATTCAGTGGCAAAGTGCACAAGCTCATTGTCCTGTTGCATACATTACTTGGTGCATCTGTGCAACGCCTGGAAGTGAGCTCTGTAATTTGATATTGCCCATGTTCTTTGACAAAGCGCATGAGAATTGATTCATCGCTAGGAGCTCCTCCATTACTAGTGCTGACAGCTTTACAGCCCTTTTGGGAAATGAAATACAGCATCAGGTTACCAAGCAACTCCACCAGCTCTTTAAAAAATACTTCTCGGAACTCACTTGTTTCTCCTAATTGATTCAGGTCCACATCATTTTGAACATAAATGGGACATCATGTTTAGAAATGTGCAGTGTGACTACTTTTAGCTAACATGTCTCGCTAACTCTGCATATCTGAATCAAGAGCCGGCATATAAATGTCACACTGGAAGCAAATTTTTATCTTCCTCCTGAGTTGTGTTGACATTTAATATATATAAATTATTTTGACAGTGCAACCTAGCCTCTGAAGTTATCTGCCAACTGTCAGGAAATAACATGAAAGGCTGAATGGCAAATTCCACTTTTAAACTTCTGTGTGGAATAAAGTTTTAATTAGCAACCCCGACTTACTTCTCCAATAGATTCCTCCTCACTAATACATTACAGTTAATAGTAAATCTTCTCCTCCCTCCTTCTCTCTCTCATACTTGTTGACATTTTGGGGAGTCAGTAAAGATAGTGCCTCATGCTGTTTCTGAATATTACTGATAAACACAACCATATATTAAGTTTCATGAGAAGTAAACTTGACTTTTTATACTGCGTTGCTCTTTTCATTGTTATATTAGAGGTAGTAAAAGAAACAATGAATATTTGTTCCATATGGATAGTTGTGGCCATTTAACATCTACATGGAATGACTGGTCACTGAAGCATCTGACTTTGCTATTAGAAGGAATTCTGACAATAAATAATGATAAATTAAGATGAGGAGGAATCCACTCTGCTGTTAAGTAGGAAAAGGGTAAAGTAGGTAGAATCTGAAAGCTGGTGCTTCCATACTGTTGCTATTTTGGGGTGTGATTCAATCACATAAGAGCAAATTCAGGTAGTTCAATTAAGTTGATTTGATAGTCTTGTGCAAGAAAACTTTGTTCTCTCTAAAATGGGACTTTTTGCCCTAAGGAATGCGCACTGGAAATTGAGAGTCTGCCTTGACACAATGTCAGATAATCTCCTCACAAACAAATCAGAATGAGTGATCAATGAATAGCTGGCGTTGTCTTAACACACACCAGCAAAAACTTCGTGCAAACAAATTAGAATGAATGCTCAGTAAACAGGCACCCCGAAAGCGACCATAGTCCCAGAAAACAGCTACACTGTAGGAGCTAATGAAAAAAAGGAACAGAAATGGGAAAGTCAATGTAATATCATTCTTAAGAAGAAGCCTAGGGATATGGCAGGGAATAAAAGACCAAATATACTTTAGCTTCAGCTTGTGCCAAAAGTATTAGAAGTTTTTGTTTCAATCTGTCAAGTTAAAAAAGCGCAGTTTGATTAAAGGAAGCTAACATCCCCCAAAGATGAAGGTTATGCCTTACTAATTTGCAGAGGCGTAGCAAGCCCAGGTGGTACCCGGTGCGGTTTTTTTTTTTTGTCACCCCCCACATGTGGCTCTGGCCCTGGCCCTGGCCCTGGTGAAAAGTGAAAAACATGAATTGCAAAACACACTAGAGCTTACAGAACAAAACCGACTTCAGATATGAAATCGGCATTGAAAGAACATATAAGAACAGTTGAAAAATCTCATGCAACAGGGAAAAAAATGTCCCCCAGTGGGGGGGGGGAGCCAAATTTCACCCCCATCCAGGGTGGCACCTATCGCCCCGGCCCCTTGCTACGCCACTGCTAATTTGTTAAATTCTCTCTGAGAATCTATAACTAGGGTGGGATGATGGGGGGGAGTGGGGGGGAGAGAAAGTACTATAGGTTTCATATTGTGGTTTATTTTTATTTTTCCCAGGTCAGTGAGTAGGAAAAAGGGTTGGCTCATTCAATCTGAGAAGTCCCCCCCCCCTTCTCAAAAGATGACAGACTAAGTAATCATCAAACGTGAGCATAGCTGCCAAGTCACCCGGTTTCCCTGGGAAATCCCCGTTTTTCCAACTGTTCCTAGCTGAAAAAACAGATTTTTTTGTTTTCCCCCGGTTTATTCTGGCACGGCGGCCATTTTGGAACTGGGCGGAGCATGCTCAGAAGCGACTTTTGATGCTGCTCTACCCAGTTCTAAAATGGCTGCAGTGCGACTTCTGGCGCGGCGGCCATTTTGGAACTGGGTAAAGCAGCATCAAAAGTCACTTCTGAGCATGCTCCGCCCAGTTCCAAAATGGCGGCAGCGCTACTTCCGGTCTGCTATTTCTGGCCCGGTCCCTTATTTCTCTGACAGCAACTTGGCAGGTATGAACGTGAGTGATGTTAAGCAGAAACCAGAGAGTGGCAGAAATCCACAACAGCAGCTCCTTGAACAGAAACACCCTCACACATGTAGGGGTGGAGGAGAAATGAGAAGGGGGGGAATCACAATTTTTGCATTTATTTCTTATTTACTCCTGGTATTGATTATATTTATGAGGCATCTTATAAAATAAATTCACAATAAATCTCATAAAATGAACATACAAATAAAAAGACAATATAAACATAAAAATAAAGTCATGCTGTAAAAAGAAAAAAAGATGTAGGGGGCAGCCAGCCTAAGAATGCAAATACAAAATCAACACAACAAAAATAGTATACAGCAGAGAACCAAAGAACACCAATCAAATACCTGGATTAGAATGACGAAATGTACTATAAGAACTTAACCCATGACCTTTAAAGGTTTAGGAAGAAGTCAGCAATATGGAGACCAGGCAGGCTTCTGTAGGAAGACCATTAGGAGAGGGATCATGCAGGCATGTCAAACCTGCGGCCCGCCAGATGTTTTGGCCTACAACTCCCATGATCCCTAGCTAGCAGGACCAGTGGCTGGGGAAGATGGGAATTGTAGTCCAAAACATCTGGAGGGCCGCAGGTTTGTCATGCCTGTCTAAGAGCATCAATGTCAAGGAGGTATACTTTTGGACTTTTGCCTGGCCCATTTGCTTGCAATAAACAATTATTTTGTATAGCCCCTCACTTGTTTGTGACATGGAAAAGCCTTCACCTGACCATATCAACAAATTTTCTACTTGCCAGGAAATATCTGGTTATGAGTTTCCTTAAAGAGGAACTTCAAGCTTCAAGCAGAGTTTGTCTTCTTTACTTCAACTGTATCTCATGTAAGCACCATGGCAAACTGCTTTTTTCAAAGAAATTTTGTTCAGCTTTCCATGTGCCTCCTTTTCATAGAATTAGCGAGACGCCAAAACATATTTAAGCTTCAGGTTGGGCAAGGGGCTATTAGCACACTTTCTTCAACGCATCTTTGCTTCTACAATTTCTTCTACAATTGCAATCCTATGGACCTCAGGACAGCTTGTAGGTTACAGATATATCTTGATAGATTAACTCTCAACAGGTATAGAAAATCTAATCCCGATGTGTTTCTTGACTATCTCCAGGGCAAGGTATAACTTTGCTCCTGTCTCTGTTCCACAATGTTTGTTATGTTTGCTTTTTCCTCTATATTTCCTGGAAGTTACGATATATTTATCTCTAGAAGAGATCGTCAGGGGTTCTCTTCTGCCTGCATATAATTTCTTTGTAACTGTTTAAAGCAGCATTCTTTCTATTCCTTGTAATAAACCAGTCTTTTGATGGTTCCTGGTGTGTAAAGTTCTTTATTGGATTGAAGGTATACATACAATGGAGGCAGAGAGGTTGTGCCTCTTTGCTGCCATCGCTGTCACCAAGTAGGCTTGATAATTAACTCCTCTTCCTAGTGTCTGATTCGGCTCAAAGTGTTTCCCTTCTTTCTTCTTAGTGTCTTAAGAAATGAAACTAATTTGCAAAAATAAGGCATGTAAAAATATGAGAGACACTGCACACACCTTTGTAATTCAAGAAATCTTTAATAAAAATACCTTAAATAAAGTGAGTTCTATATGTTACATGCATCTCCCTAACTGCTTCATGGTCCTCCATTCTTTAGTACCCCAACAAGATGGATGGTTTCTGCTCAGTGGGAGAAGACACGTCAGAGAAATTGTACTGCCTGCTTGAGTTGGGCCTGGAATCTACATTGGAACCAGGATATTAACAGAAGCACCAACAGTGCAAGTGGAAACTTCTCAAATGTCCCAGGAATCTGGTAAAGAATGTGCATCAGCTTCTTATTTCCATGCTGGGAGCTTTTGTGCAAACGAAATCTCGCATGTCCTCCCATGTGTGGGAGAAGGAGAAATGTAACAAGGAGAAATGTAAAGTACTACACTTGGGCAAAAAAAAAGAAAGAAAGAAAGAAAGAAAGAAAGGCACAAATACAGGATGGGAGACACCTGGCTTGAGAGCAGTACATGTGAATAGGATCTAGGAGTCTTGGTAGACCACAAACTTGTCATGAGTCAACAGTGTGATGCAGCAGCTAAAAAAGCCAATGCAATTCTGGGCTGCATCAATAGGAGTATAGCATCTAGATCAAGCGAAGTAATAGTACCACTGTATTCTGCTCTGGTCAGACCTCACCTGGAGTACTGTGTCCAGTTCTGGGCACCACAGTTCAAGAAGGATACAGACAAGCTGGAACGTGTCCAGAGCAGGGCAACCAAAATGGTCAAAGGCCTGGAAACGATGCCTTATGAGGAATGGCTTAGGGAGCTGGGTATGTTTAGCCTGGAGAAGAGAAGGTTAAGGGGTGATATGATTGCCATGTTCAAATATATAAAAGGATGTCATATAGAGGAGGGAGAAAGATTGTTTTCTGCTGCTCCAGAGAAGCGGACACGGAGCAATGGATTCAAACTACAAGAAAGAAGATTCCACCTGAACATTAGGAAGAACTTCCTGACAGCAAGAGCTGTTTGGCAGTGGAATTTGCTCCCAAGGAGTGTGGTGGAGTCTCCTTCTTTGGAGGTCTTTAAGCAGAGGCTTGACAGGCATATGTCAAGAATGCTTTGATGGTGTTTCCTGCTTGGCAGGGGGTTGGACTGGATGGCCCTTGTGGTCTCTTCCAACCCTATGATTCTATAATTCTATGCGTGCTCCTGATAGTTGTTCAGCTTTTAAATCCAGCCATGCTAAAGTTCTTGCACTAATACCATTTATTTTAATTAGGGATGGGTCGCACGCCCCCCTCCCAACCCCCACTTTACTTCCCTCTAAATTCATTGTCTATTTTGCTCAAGTAATAATCCCAAGACATCCCTTGGGATTTTTCTCTGGTGGAAACTCTAACCCAATAACTTAATGACTTTGTGTACAGTTTGTTGGTGGGTTTCTTCACCAGCTATTGAACTCCAATGAGGATAACCTCATTTCACTTTCAAAGTTTTTCTTCTTAAAACTATGCTCCTTCTTCCTCTTTGCCCTCACTGTTCTTGGACCCATTGTCACCCCTACTGCCACTTACGGTAATCCTATTGGCTCTGGCAACCCGCTTGCTTTAGCCAATGATATCACAATGTTGCATCTCCTGTCATTACATTGCAGAACTGAAATACAAGGTCACCTCAGTCACCATGGATAAGATTTAAATGACCACAGAGACTGGAAACAGTGAATTCAAAGAAGAAAAATCATGGTAAAGAGTAGCAGCAGCCAGGGAAACAGTGTGAATGTCTGCCATTCTTTCTTTCTATCCATCTATCTGGACTTTGTTTGACTGAATCAGATGTGATTCTTTCTGAGTGAATATTGAAATTATATGTCTCTTATGCCCCCCCCCTTTGAGGTACAAATTATGATTCCTTGTAGTCATCCTCCTGCAACTTTCTCTTCAGCATTTCTACAATGCCGGATCTTTTTCACCTGGTATAGTCATAATAACAAAAATACCAATTTCCCGCACTGAATTTGCAAGGAAAATTATGTTTTCTTTACCATCTCCTTTTCTTAAGCCATCTGGTATTATAAGACATTGGATGCCCAAGTTAAGTTGAGAACAAAATCAGCATGATCACTGTTCATGCAGTATGCAGTGACATTTTGAGTACAAATATCACGATTATTTTTTCATATTAAACAATATTAGAGTGTTGAAAAATGGCTGTGGAGCATATTAATATTAAATATTATTGCTGGCATTTGTGAAAGGTCAGTTATGGTGCTCTCATGCAAAAATTGAGACCAAAATTGCAAATGATTAAAAAAAAATCATAATTTGATTTAAAAGGAAATGTGCTAAATGTTCTTTCTCTCAGGTTAACACAACTTCATTTTGTTAACTTAGGACCAAAGCTGTATTCACTAAGTGTCCATGACTCAAAGAGAAGTGTGTTTGTCTATATGATGGATGCTACAAATTGCCCTGTGGCTACAGGAATGGCGAACAATATTCTGGCTCAGGGACCACTCAGCTGGGCAAGACTTGCAATGCTTTCAAATCAAGAACAAATGGCAAGAGGAAGATCACATCACCCTAGCCACCAGCCAATGGAGTTTGCTTCTCCTTTGAGCTTCAGAAGAACTTTCCATTTGTTTCAATTATGTTATTTATTTTGGGATAATTAAGCTCCTTAAAGTTCTATCGATTTCAATGAGAGTGTGAAGCACACGATACAACTCTCCCACTGGAACCAATGGAACTAAAAAGTACTTAATGTTTGTTTTATTACACCCTTTAATTTAAACCACATTAATGGCTTTTTTTCTGCTAAGAAGCACTCGTGGTGGTGTTTAAAGTCTATTTTTAAAACCCAGCAACAGTGAATCTTACACGAATAAAAAGCACATTAAAATTCAATTAAACAAATTAAGAAACAATTCAGTAAAGCAGGAATGGCAGCAAATGTCTCAAGACTGTTGGCTAATATGAACATTCTCTAACCAAAGTCAAACATATTAAGCTACAAGTAAGGGCAGTCAGAGAAATGAGCTTCTGTTTAAGAATACGACAGATTTTATGCACACTTAACCTGGGAGTAATTCCCTCTGAATACAGTAGGACTTGCTTTGAAGTAAATATGTTCAGAATTGCAGTACGCATCTCTCACATTGCAGTTAAGAAAACTTAAGCCCCCATCACACATTGATCTTGCAAAGGAGGTCCACACATTGAAAGCTGCTGGGAGAATCCTATGCACATAGACAGGTATGTCCACACTTCCTAGATTGCCTAAAGGGAGGACATTAAAAGCCTAAGAAGAAGTCCCTTCCACAGTGTTGCATTCTGGCCTCCCAGGAACACTTCCTCCCAACTTGGTATTTTACAATTTAGAAACAACCTTAAAATATCAATGACTTCCCTTCTTCTCTTTCCATTGTTCATTTTGCATATCATAAATCCCTGCATATTTTACATAAACTAAACCATTCAGTATTCCATTATTACATCCATCAGAACTTATTTACACTGTTGAATTTATCTTAATGCTGCCCACATTTTCTAGTGTACACAGTTTTCCCTCATATATTCAATAAACGTTTTCCAATCTTCTTTAAACGTATGTTCTTCTTGTTCTCCTATTCTATATGTTAGGTACACGAACTGCACATATTCCATCAGTTTAAGTTGCCATTCTTCTTTAGTTGGGACCTTGCTTGCTTTCCATTTTGGGGGCTAACAAAACGCGGACCACAGTAGTACGCAGTGTAGTATGCCACAGTAGCATACATAAATAACATTTTTTTACACCTGGGAATTTCCATCTGAATTATCCCCAACAGAAAGGACTCTGGTTTCTTTGGAAAAGTACTTTTAAACATTTTTTTCAATTCATTATGGATCATTTCCCAATACTCTTTTATCCCTTTACAGGTCCACCACATATGAAAGAATGTTCCAAAGGCTCATCTAGTCCAAAAGCAGGACTTGAGTGCAAAACAGCACTCTGCTCACGTGATTCACAGCAGCTAGCATTCAAAGACACACTGCCTCCAACCCTGGATGTATGACATAGACATCAGAGATAGCCATTGAGCCATGAATTTGTCTAATCCTCTCCTAAACACACCCAAGTTAAGTCATTATGTCCTCCCAAGGGCTTTCCAGGAAGTGCAGGTGGTATAAAGTGTTCATTTGTGTTCTTTTGTTTGTTTTTTGAGTTACAAAAAAGTTGTTTTATCTTTCTTTAAGCACATCCAAACCATTTAGATATACCCAGTGTTTTTTTCCCCCTGGGGCGACGCAGGGGGATGCATACCCCTAAACATTTTGTGAATCACTGTACTTTTGTCCACTTACTGTATTTATTTTTCCCCAATTTGAACTATAAAATGGTGATTTTCTTGTGTCAAAATGAGAGTACCCCTAAACATTTTTTAAAGAAAAAAAACCAACACTGGATATACCAAGCAAAATGAGAAATGACACAGACCCTCTTAGTGTCCCTGTTCCCCAGGGACAGTCCTAGATGGACAGAAGCTGCCACAATTTCTGATATGAACCCAGAACATCTCGCTTTTCCTTAAGACATCCCTACTTTCACCAGAGAAAAGTTGGAGGGTATGTTTCTACAGCCACGTAGGGCAAGTATATTCTTATAATCTATTGTTGTGACTCTAGTTGAACGTAGGTTTGGTTTTATTTTGTTTTTGTGGTAGAAATAGAAACATACACTCATATGCAACCCAAACGTGCACAGAATTGCCACTTCCTTTAGTATTTAACACACAAGGCAGAAAAACTGGGAAGGCTGTTTTTTAGCACACTTTGCAGTCAAAAGCTACACACAAAATCTAATTCTTTGCTTCAGCAGAGGGCTGGATCCTGTGTGGTCTTCAGGCCTTTTACCCCTTGAGGACCAAACTATTCTCTGTTATCTGGAACTTGTTTTCCTTCCAAATTTCATTAGCACTAAACTCATTTTTAAATTAAGGCAATAAGTGTACTGGAGAGGAAACTTCAGATACATTATCAATGGTTGTCTTTCTACCTTTTCTCTTATTTGAAACCACTACTGAATCTCTTTCTATAAATCTTCATTTACCTAGCTGCTCCTTCTTAATGGGTGATTGTTCATTCTAACTGGATAGATCCTGGGTGCAGAGAGCTTGCTTAAATAGTGCTTTTGTTTTCCTTTTTAGATACATTTTGAAACTGCAAATATAGAATGTAAGTATCATGGCACAAGTGGTTAAGGAACTGTTATAAAGTTACAGATTCAAGTCCCACTTTTGCCACTAAGGCCAATAGCCTTAATGGAGTTTTTAGTGTTTAGTTTAAGTCAATTTATCCACCCAATCTGCAATATGGGCATAATAATACTGACCTGTCCTTATTGAATGAGATCATGTTTGTATGCAAAATGCAAAAGACTCTTAAGTGCTATAAAAAATTACAAGTGTTATGCGTGAAACAAAACAAGGAAAGTTGAAGTCGGCTTGCAACAAGTGTTGCTATGCAGTGATACATTTTTGTAGATCATATATTCAAGCCAAAAGAGGAAAACCTGACTCCAGCCTATGCCACCACTGAAACGAGTACTTTAGGGCATAATGCATGAACTTACTTTATTTATGAAATATACATTCTGTCCTTCTTCTGAGGATCACAGGGTAGTTTACTTATGCAATTCAGAACCACAATATGTAGCTATAGCTATAATCTTTAGTGGGTTTAGAAAAGACAGTGATAGATTCATGGAGAT
Organism: Zootoca vivipara; assembly: GCF_963506605.1. Lineage (NCBI taxonomy): Eukaryota > Metazoa > Chordata > Lepidosauria > Squamata > Lacertidae > Zootoca > Zootoca vivipara. Next base: position 65,880,504 of record NC_083284.1, on the reverse strand, counting down.
GTCTTACCAGCTTTCTGTGGGAACATTTATATAATTTAGCAGAGTTTAAACCATCCCCTGTTTGAGTTTATGCAGCGACAAACGGGTTGCTAACTCATTTGAGTCCTATCAATAATTATACCTTCCTGGTTGATAATCCCTTTCTGTCCCTCTTAAAGAAAACACACATGAATCTGAATCATATTAACATAAACTACTTTACAGGTTTCATTCAGGTTCACATAGTTGTTCCTGAAGGCAGACTTTGGTTACATAACAGATAAACTATATACTAGATAGTAGTGAATTATGAGAAGACTGTATTCGAGCAGTTACCAATTAACACTCCTTGCAGCAACTGACCAATCAATGAACAAAACTGCCTGCCACATAGAGGCAGTTAGTCCTCTTGGAATGTTGGACTTGATTGCAGGGCCGTCTTAAGGTCATCGGGCGCCCTGGTGCAGGGATCCCTCGGGCGGGCGCCCCCCCACTCTTTAAAAAAAGGAAAGCTCTTACCTGGCGTACCGGGCGGCGGGAGCCTCACGGCGGCCCCCCGCACCTCACAGCAGGGCCGTGCTGTGCCGGAGGCCGCCTGCCTGTCCGATGCCGCCGGATTGAGTGGGGGAGGGGGCTCCGCTGCTCCACGCGGCCTTCCTCCCTTCTCCCAGTGGAGCGGGATGCCTGGGCAGGCTGGGCCACGGCGGGTTCCTTCCCACCAACAGGGCACTGCGTTTCATTGGTAGAGGTGGTGCCATCTGGTGTCACCTCTACCAATGAAACGCAGTGCCGGGGTGAGGGATGACCCTGGCGCTGCAGAGCGGAACAGGGTCCTAGTGCCCCTGTTCCACTCGCTTCCCTCCCTGCTCTCGCGGCACGGCTGGTGGAGGGAAAAGGGAGGCCACCGCGAAGCTCCCCCACTTGCTGGGGCGCCCCTCAGTGCCCCTCAGTGCCCCCTGATCACCCAGGCGCCATGGTGCATTGCGCCACTAGAGTCAATGGGCGAGCCGGGCCTCCTTTACTGATAGCTTTATATCCCACACTTTCAGCCACAAGTGCTAAATGCATTATACCTCTCAGTTCTGGACTTTGGGGAAAAGCAGTAGGGGAAGGCAGTTGCAATCTTCGCTTGCTTGAGGATACCCAGACTATTTGAATGAAAATGCTAGATTAGATGGACCTTGTCCTGATACAGAAAGTTCAGTTGCCAGCACTATATTACTTGCAGTGGCAGCTTGCATAATTTACTGCTGTGGTGTAGTCGAACCATGACTGTGCAGAAATAATTATCACTCCACAATGCTACACATCCGGGTGACGATTAACGTTACAACTGAGCCCTCCTTAGTAATAGCTGAGGATTGTTACTCAGGCTAATCATGCAAGTCCTTCCTATTTATGAAATAGATAAACAAACAAACAGCCAATTGTGTCACTTTCTCAATACCAGAAAATGATTGGGTGGAAAGATCCACATTATTCTAGGCTTTGAAGAATTACTTAAGTGGTGTGACAGGGAGCTCCCGGGCTGCCCTCCTCATATCGCAGCAATCATGTGTGAAAGGACCCTAAGGATGGTGGTCATCTCCATTTGTGGTAGCTGTTAGAAATAATGCAGGGCGCCATCTCTTTGGCCTACAGTTTTCTGGTTCTGCAAGCACCGTATAAAAAGGAAAGATTTGAAAGATAAGAATCTCTTACCAAAGCTTTCAAAATGCCAGCAACTCTTCAGAATCCCGGATTTGAGGACTCTTCAGAATCTGCTTGAACTAAAATAGTCTTCCAGTGATTATACTCGCCCTGTTTCAAAGTCACACACTCTTAATGTTTGGAAATGATTTTCCTTGTGGTATGGGTAGTCAAATGTCAGATGTGGGAGGAAAGATGAAAATATAGATATCCAATATGCTGATGATTGCCAGACACATTCTCTGCCATGCTGAGCCCTCTTAGAATACAAGTGCTCATGACAAACTCTGTGGAGAGCAAAAGAAGTTATTTAAAGTGTATGGATGCTTTATTCCATTGTACCATTTTACATTGGTTGCTTGGTTCCCTTGATATCTATCTGATTCTGTACGCTTCTTTTCCTAGCTTTCATATCTTGCTAGCATAGACCCTCATTGTTAGAATGCACAGCCTCTGACTCTGTTTTATATAAAGTTTCAACATTACCACTGTTGGTGACATAGTTCACGTTGCTTGAAAGTGTTTTTGGCAAGCATTCAGAGCAAGGTACAACTATGAGTGGCAAAGGAAGGCGCTATATGTATTAAAATTCTTGAAACTTCTTTAGAAATCCATGCAGATGCTTTTCCTGACCTGGTTGCATGAAATTCTCCATGGAACATACTAGAGGGGCCAATTTTCTTCAGGACATGGGATATAACAAAGTTCTAGTATGCTCCTCTAGGTAAAGTCCCATGGTCAAAAATACTCCAAGACAAGGGAGTCCAAGATGGATGGGAGTTTCTTAAAGGTGAAATGTTGAAGACACAAGTGCAGACAATTGCAACAGGAAGGAAAAGTGGGAGACATCTAAAGAAACCAGTGTGGCTGCACAAGGAGCTTACAGATCAGCTGAGATGTAAGAAAGGAGAGGAATATACATGAGTAGCCGACAGTTGAAGGGAGAAGGTTGACAGGCTGATCCCCAAGAGTGCTCACTAACAGTTCCTCAATATCCTGGAAAAAAGTGACAAGTGGGGTGCCACAGGGTTCTGTCCTGGGTCCGTTGTTACAGAACATCTTTATAAATGACTTGGATGAAGGTATTGAGGGGGATGCTCATCAAATTTGCAGATGACACCAAACTGGAAGGGATAGTCAATGATGCTGAAGACCGAATTAGGACTCATGTTGACCTTAAAAGATTGGAGATCTGGGTCCAAACTAAAAAAAAGGGGGGGGGATTTCAATAGGGAAAATGTCAGGTTCTATACTTAAGCAGGAAGAACGAGCTGCACAAATATAAGATGGATGACACCTGGCTTGTCAGTAATATGTGTGAAAAGAACCTAGGGGTCTTAATAGACCTTCAGCTTAACGTGAGTCAACAGTGTGGTGCAGCAGCAAAAAGAAAAAGGGGGAAAAGCTAATGCTCTTCTAGGTTGCATCAATGTAAGTATAGTGTCCCAAACAAGGGAAGCAATAGTATCACTCTGTTCTGCCTTGGCAGACCATGCCTGGATTACTTTATCCTGTTATAGGATTATGAGGAATGATTGAGGGAGTTGGGTATGTTAAGCCTGGGAAAGAGGACACTGATAAGAGATATGATATCCATCTTCAAATATCTAAAGGGCTGTCACATGGAAGATGGAGCAAGTTTTTTTTTTCTCCTGCTGGAGGCTAGGACCCAAACCAATGGATTCAAGTTACAAGAAAGGAGATTCCTACTAAAGATTAGGAAGAACTTTCTGCCAGTAAGAGCTGTTTGACAGGGGAATGGACTGCCTCAGAAGGTACTGGACTCTCTTTCATTGGAAGTTTTAAGACAAAGATTGAATGGCCACATGTCATGGATACATTAGTTGAAATTCCTGCATCACTAGATGACCCTTGGGACTCTCCCAACTCTACAATTCTATTATTTGATAATTCCTTCTGCTAAATGATAAATTAATTAATAACCATGAATACCAAACCGATTCAGTAGACAGGAAAACTGCATGCATGGTTATTTATAAATTTATCAGAATGCAAAACAAATATATTCCAACCTCTGTAAATTATAACACCTCTTGGTGAATATAAGCATTATTTACAATTACCAAAATTAAGAACAGAAATTAGCAAATAGTTTAAACAAAGCATCCATTATTTCAATAACTAATGATTCATCTAATACTTTAATTAGAAGCTTGCTTGCATAGATTTTTCATTGCTTTCATTTTATGTTGTAAAAAACATTTTTGCCTAGTTTACTACACATCCACTTCTTCCCCCAAGGACAAAATTTGTAGATCTGGTAATGCCTGTAAATAGGGTGGAAAATTTCAAGGGAGACTTTATGTACAGCTCAGCTTCACCCTGATGTATCTTGAGCTCTACACTTCACTATTCTGAGAATATCAAAAGTTTGCTGGTCAAATGACAGTGGATATGGGGAAATATATATAGAAGCAGTCACATGTAACAGCTGGAGAACTACTTTAATTGGAAAGGGTCTCAAGTCAGTATGATAGTTAGATGGATCCCACAATGCAAAGACAGTAATGATACAAAATATGGTATTGCTTTCAAATTTTGGAGAAGGTGCACAACAGGAATTTTATAAGTGTCTGTCAGTCAAGCCTTCCAGAAGTCATTAAGATACTCTAGGCAATATACCTGACTGTCATTCTCTCATCCTTTTAAAATGGTTGTAACTTAAGGTCCTAGTCCTATACTCACCTACTCGGTAGTAAGCCTATTGAACCCCTTGTATCGCAATTCATTTCTGCCTTAAAGTTTTACCTAAGGTGATATTTGATCATCTGAAACAGTGCTGTCTACCGTGTCTTTCTCATTTAACACAAATATAAAGTGAGCTGCAACTGTCAAAAGAGCATTGGGTTAGCTAGAATTTCGAGAGGCAGTGTCAGTCTGAGCATGCAGGTCAAGAGGTTCTTGTTGTGCTCATTCGGATAACACTGTTTTAACATGTGTGTCAAATGCTTTGTTTCATACATTATAGCTAAGTTTCCATAGCTAAGATGTTCTTCACTGAGTACAGTGGCATGAAAATGATTTTGATGGAGATGAGTGTGATGTTAAAATCCTATGAACTCCAGCATATATTTCAATAGAATTTGGTATGTGCACTGAATGGATCAAAAAGGAAATCAGGGGAATTCCATTTAGATCCTTTCTCACTTTTGTGGGACATCTTTTCTGAGTCATCTTGATTTTAGCAGGTCTGAGAAGCCATGCTATTGAGGAGGAGGAGGAGGAGGAGGAGGAGGAGGAGGAGGAGGAGGAGGAGGAGTTTGGATTTGATATCCCGCCTTTCACTCCCCTCAAGGAGTCTCAAAGCGGCTAACAATCTCCTTTCCCTTCCTCCCCCACAACAAACACTCTATGAGGTGAGTGAGGCTGAGAGACTTCAGAGAAGTGTGGCTAGCCCAAGGTCACCCAGCAGCTGCATGTGGAGGAGTGGGGAAGCGAACCCGGTTCACCAAATTACGAGTCCACCGCTCTTAACCACTACCCCATGATTATTCGGGGGATGTCATGTCAATGGGAAACTTAACAATGCAAGGATAATATTGACATTACAGTTGTTTATCCCACTAAAGATTGTACCCATGTGATTTACACAGTTTTGAAAGAGGTAGAATACAACTCTGAACTAAATTAAATTCAACTGAATTGTGATAATTGCTTAGTTTATATTAGCAATCAGAACAGCTTCTTAAAATTTCATGCTTGCTTAGCATCGAACGATCACACATCCTTTCTAGAATATGTGCAAAATTCAATGAATGTTGATACATTATGCATTGGCTGAGAAGTCACACTGATTCCAGTGAAACACACTTCAGTATAAGGATGCTCTGAATTTGGAACCTATTGAGTGTCCTATAAATGTTAATGGCATTCATGTTAGGGCCATTGTTTACAGCCTGGTCTGATATGTGTTTGTTTTGAAATAAGGGCTGCTGAATGAACTGGGCCTTATTTCTGTTCAAGTGCTGCATCATGTGGTCCATGAACATGGCTGCACTGTAGGATGCACATGTTGGGATATCACCATTGGGAGGTCGAGCCGGCAGCCCCCTCTCCTTCTCAGTCCCGGTGCTTCCCACAGTGCACGACCCAGGGTCTCAGGAGCCTGAGCACGTATTCAGCAGAGTTGTCCATGCAGTTTTAGCAGAGAAGATAAGGCAGATGAGAGGCATTTTAAAAGTAGTTTATTTACAGCGTCTCAGAAGAGAGAGCGAATGATGCTTCCTCTCTTCCATCAGTCCAAACAGTACAGAAAAAAGTACAAACGGAAATGCATAGACATGTGACATACAACAACAGCAACATGCCTATCCTTAAGGTGGAACTGAATCTCCTAACAGCACAGTGAGGAGGTGAGAGTGACTGGGGAAGAATGAGTGGTGCCACCTGAGAGCTCAGCTTGTGCTCAAACCTCCCCTTCTCCACCCACAAGTGGGAGAAAAGGAGAGTGCAGTGACATTGGGACATTCACAGGGAAACGAACATGCTTTTTTACAAAGCTATTGTACTACCAACCTTTTTGTATGCTTGTGAAACACAGGCCACTTATCAATGCCTTCTCCAACTTCTCGAAAGATTCCATCAACGGTGTCTCCGAAAATTTTTACACGTCACTTGGGAAGACAGGTGAACTAATGGCCAGTGTACTGGAAGAAGCAAAGATCACCAGTGTCGAAGCAATGGTTCTTCCACATCAACTTCGTTGGACTGGTCATGTTGGGCGGATGCCTGATGATTGTCTTCCGAAGCAACTACTCTATTCCAAACTTTAAAATGGAAAGCGTAATGCTGGTGGTCAACAAAAGAGTTTTAAAGACTCTCTCAAGGCAAATCTTAATATATATTTTTTGCAGTATTAACACTGACAGAAGAAAGAAGAAAGAAGAAGAAAGACACACACAATTCTTCCACCTTGCATTTTACTTCCATCCTGGGGATTGCAGAGGAACTGAGTGTGTGCAAGGGCGTCTTCTCTTGCTATATTCATCCAGGTTGTGAACTTGCATGGGAATGATGTTCATGAGTGTCTGGTGGGCAGTGTCAGTGGATAGAGTGGGAGTGCTTTGTTTTAGACAACAGAACAGTGTGTTTGTCTCTCTGTTTTGGGGGGGATTGTGCTTCCCCTGTCCCTGCTGGTCCCTGCTGGTAGTGACAGAGAGAGTGTTGCATAAATACAATTTAGCTAAAACTCTGCATTCACATGCAGAGTTGGTTTGGAAGAGATATGGGAGACAGTGATTCTGTTTTGTAGCATGACATCCACCTTCCTTTGCTGTCCTGCCCCCTCCTCACTTCCTAGAGTGGAGTCAGATTGGGTGTTTTTATCTGGAGTCTAAAGGTAAAGGGACCCCTGAATATTAGGTCCAGTTGTGACCGACTCTGGGGTTGCGGTGCTCATCTCACGTTATTGGCCAAGGAAGCAGGCGTACAGCTTCCAGGTCATGTGGCCAGCATGACTAAGCTGCTTCTGGCGAACCAGAGCACCACACGGAAACGCCGTTTACCTTCCCGCTGTAGCGATACCTATTTATGTACTTGCACTTCAACGTGCTTTCAAACTGCTAGGTTGGCAGGAGCTGGGACCGAGCAACGGGAGCTCACCCATTGTGGGGATTCGAACCGCCAACCTTCTGATCGGCAAGCCCTAGGCTCTGTGGTTTAACCCACAGCGCCACCCACGTCCCATCTGGATTGTTAGAACTCTGCTCAAGGTTCCATGTGTGTTCTAAAGGCAAGCTATTTTGTGAAAGTGCCCTATGTCTCTCCAAAGCACCCTTTCCCCTTTGATTCTGAACACCTTTTGTGCTCCAATTCTGCAAGACCACAAAGATTTTGTCGATGCCCAGACATTGTAGCTGGTGGTCAGAGATGATGGAAATTGCAATCCAACATAATCTGAAAGACCATAAATTGCCCATTCCTGTACTAATGGTAGCAGGCAAATTTTCAGCCCTGCACACATAACACCACTATGAACAAACTGTAGTCCACAATTCACAGTAGTCCCAGTACAACTGGCAGTAGTATATCAGGCTGATTTAAGAACAAATCGGTTATAGATTACAGCCTTTTTGACAGCCCAATCCACAACCCATTTACAAAAGGGGGGATTACTGGAGTGAATAAAACGTAATATACTTAACTTTAAGTGCTTTAGCATAACTGAGCTGTGGGTTGGGTTAAAAGGGAGTGAGTTATTGAGTGAATAAAGATGCAGTCATAAATTACTGACACCATTGCTCAAAACTAATGGAACTTACAACCAAGTAAATATAATTACAGGTTGGAGGAGTGCAGGCTGAAAGGAATCATGGAATGGGAGGTGATGGGCACACCATTCATTTTTCAGAGGTTCTTCACATTACTACGTCATCTCTTTTTCAGCAAGTCTCATTGCTTTAACAGCTATGGAAGAGCAACTTTGAAAGCAGCATTTCAAAGTAGACATGTTTACCACATCAATATTTAGAAGAGGAGTGTGTTGCATGAAATGCACATTATGATTGCATCCTGTGTTTCAATTTACCTGTGACAATTCATCAGGAGAACCCATACTTCTACCCAGTTCATTTATTCTGCATACTAATGATAACTACAAATTATTACATGAACCTCTGCATAGTCGTATAATCTGAACCTTTCCTATGCACGTTCATGCATGCATGGAACCTTGGGTATAATTTTTCGACCTCTGTTTAGATATTTGCTATAGTTAGGGACATAAAAAGGAGACTTGAACAAATAACCACAAAAATATTTGTGAAAGGAACTTCTTTTGTTTTGATTTGCTTTCGTTTGTGTTCTTGAATAGATCTAAGATTGTTCCACTGAAATGTATTTGCCAGTCAAAAGGGGAAGAAAGGGTTGCATTACAATACACTTCAGATGTGTATTTTTCTCCATTAATCAAGAATCAAGCAGAATATTAAATGCAACCTTTTGCACCAGATACCTGTGGGCTTCTGGAACAACACTGTGTACATATTTCAGATTTAAGCCCGTCTCTTACAGTAATGGAGTAGAGATGGAGTGGAATGCAATAAAGGTTTTAGCACCATGATGAGTCTAGAAGAACTACTTTATCCATAGGTAATCAAATCATGGGGGAATTATATATAGGTCGTCCTAAATGCATGCCAATAAATCCTTTATATCTCATCCATACAATCATGCCAACCATATATATTACAGGAAAACTGTTAGAAATGATTTAAAGCATTTTAACTATTTTATTAATACAATTTTTCATTTCCCCCCTCCTGTAAAATCTGACTACCTTTGCTGACAACACAATGCAGCTATATATGTGTGCTACAGAAAGATCTACAATGCATAATATTTTTTTGAGAACACTGTCCTGCACAACAGTGAGCATTCAATCTGTATAGTGGATTCTCATCCTCAGGGGGGGCTCTCAGGCTAGCACCAGAGTGGGAGCCTTGTTTTATGCTCAATAGTGCACTGGTTTGGAGGGGGTTTCATGATTAAATAAGGGAGGGGAAAACTTACTCCCCCTCCCTTTACATATACATAGGTGAGATTTCAAGGGCAGGGAATGCAAAACCTAACAGCATTCCTTCTCCCCCCCCCCCCGATGCTTCTTTGTTGCCACCATTTTGAATCGGTACTATTTGACATCAGAATGTAGCACTATTCTAAGGAGCATGGAGGGTGGGGCCCCCGCTTCAGTGGAACCTTCAATTTCGCTTTCATAATTAAAATAAAGTCAGAAAGGCTTTGAGGATGCTGGGGGTTTCTGTCAAACACAGCATCTCTGTTGTCTGAGATTGCCTAAGATACAAGTCCTCTGTTTATACTGATTAATATTCATCAAACCTCCATATGATTTCCTGTTAACCTCTTAAAGGTACCTTAAAGGTAGCTGCACTGGCTCCTGGTGGAGTACAGGGTCAGGTTTAAGGTGCTGGTTTTGACCTTTAAAGCCTTAGGACCCTCGTACCTACGAGACCGCCTCTCCCGGTATGCCCCGCAGAGGACATTAAGGTCCACAAATAATAACATACTGGAGATCCCAAGTCACAAGGTGGTTAGACTGGCCTCGACCAGGACCAGGGCCTTCTCAGTACTAGCCCCGACCTGGTGGAACACACTCTCTCAGGAGACTAGGGCCCAGCAGGAGTTGTCATCTTTTCGTAGGGCCTGCAAGACAGAGCTGTTCCGCTTGGCCTTTGGACCGACTCAGTCTGACCCCGGTGTAATCCTCCCCATAGGCTTTATCCTACAGATATTTAAATGAGGTTGCACTTGTAGATTCCTAATTTTAAAATTGAATTTTAACATTGTATTTAATCTGTATTTTAATTGAATTGTTTCTTTTATGCTTGCTTTGATATTATTGTTGTTAGCTGCCCTGAGCGAGCCCGGTCTTGATTGGGAAGGGTGGGGTATAAATATTGTTGTTGTTGTTGTTGTTATTATTATTATTATTATTATTATTATTATTATTATTATCATATCCCAATTTTTTAAAGTCTGATGAACGCAGAGGTGATTCTTTTTTCTTTCTTTCTTTTTGGTGGCTGAGTTTTATAGATTAGTGGTTTTTTTCTTGTATAGATGTCATGAATTCAAAACTTAGTATTGTGTGTCTATATCAAATCATTCCCCCCCCCCCCTGTGGGCCTCACTTCACTAGCAATCAACCTTGAATTTCTTCATAACATCCTCTCTAACATACTTAAGACTTTTTGAATTCTAAGTATTATGAATACTTGATCTATTTAAATGGATAATGTATTTGTTTAAACACTACTAAAAGAATTCACTTATGCACTGAGGTGTTAAAAGTATGGCTGAAGACTGGTTTGTATAACCACTTAGCAATGTATTGACATGAGGACAAATTTTTTACTTGAATAAATAGGCCATCACAAAGAAAGTTTCCAAGAATGATCATACTACAATCACTGTATGAATAGCCCAGTCTAGTTAAGTGGGCCTAATCGGGAATGCACTGAAGAAGCTCTGTGTGCATTATGGTTCACAGGTGCATTGGAGAGTTTTGCTTTCATGAAGGCAGTTGAATGTCATTTCGTTATACAAACGTGAGCCTTTGTAATAGACTAGGGCTACGGCGCTGTGGGTTAAACCACAGAGCCTAGGGCTTGCCGATCAGAAGGTCAGCGGTTTGAATCCCCATGACGGGGTGAGCTCCCGTTGCTCGGTCCCAGCTCCTGCCCACCTAGCAGTTTGAAAGCACGTCAAAGTGCAAGTAGATAAATAGGTACCGCTACGGCGGGAAGGTAAACGGTGTTTTCGTGTGCTGCTCCGGTTCGCCAGAAGCGGCTTTGTCATGCTGGCCACATGACCTGGAAGCTGTATGCCGGCTCCCTCGGCCAATAATGCAAGCTGAGCGCTGCAACCCCAGAGTCGGTCACGACTGGACCTAATGGTCAGGGGTCCCTTTACCTTTACCTAGGGCTAAAAGAGCTGCTTGTGTCCATTGCCAATACACCATGGAAGAAGACTCAAGATACAGAGGTAACAGTTATTCAAATAGCGCAGTTTGTTAGAGCATGGTGCTGATAGAGCCAAGTTGCGGATTCTTTTTTATTTTTATTCACTTTTCTTTTTCTATCATTACATACATCTCATATCAATTTATTTTACATCACTTCTTCCCTCCCCTCCTGGGCTTTCTCCAACTTCACTTCTGGTTTGTTTCCCTCTTGTTACATACTGCTATTTCTTAAAAAAGTCTACTATATCATTTCTTGTATTGTATTAAATGTTCTTTATTAATAAAGGTGTGAATGTTTATTTAAATCCTGCCATCAAGTCTATAGTCTTCTTTTGTTTCTGCAAATATGTTATAAATGGTTCCCACTCTTTTTCAAAGTCACTGTTGTATTTTTCTCGAAGTCTGTCCATCAATTTTGCCAGTTCTGCATAATTCATCAATTCCTCTTGCCATTGTTCTTTAGTTGGCATTTCTCCAGTCTTCCACTTATGTGCTATCAAAATTCTTGCTGCCGTAGTAGCATACATAAATAGCGTCCTGTTCTCTTTCGGCAGATCTTGACCTAAAATACCTAACAGGAAAGCTTCTGGTTGTTTAACAAATGTTATTTTCAACATTTTCTTCAATTCATTATATATAATTTCCCAATACATTTTTACATTTTTACATACCCATCACATATGATAAAAAGTACGTTCAGCCTCACACCTCTGTACCATCTGTACATCATCTTCATGTAATTCTCTCTCAACAATATACAATCCGTAAATTTCAAATTTATTTTCCACAATTTTATCCAATCTTCAAATTGTATATTGTGGCCTATATCCTGTGCCCATTTAATCATTACCGATTTTACTTCTTCATCTTTAGTTTCCCACTCCAAAAGGATATTGCATGCCTTTTTTAAAAAATAATTTCAAATTTTCTTCTATTACTTCCTTTTGGAATTTGGAAACCGAATGTGAAAAACCTTTCTTGTTGTCCCCTTTAAAGATATCATTTAGCTGTCTATGGTGCAACCAACTTTGAAGATGTACCTTTATTTCTTCATATTCTTTAAGTTTTAGTTTTCCTTCTTGTTCTACCAATAATCACTCACAGTTGCCTGTGTGTGTAGGAACCTGAGTGATTATTGGTGACAAGAGACAACTGAAGATTATCAGGAGGAGGAGAAAGAGTTTCTCATGCTGTGTTCCTTTGTGTTTGGGTAAACTTCCTAGCTTCTGGGCAAGCTCTATTGGACAAGTTCTGCTGGAATAAGTCAAAATAAGTCACAGTTGCAGTGGGAAGCAATTCCCTTAGCAGATTTTAACTCAATTCCCCCCTCCACACACCCTAAATAATTTGTGCTCTAGAAGGGCTTGTTTCGGTAGATTGCAGATGGGTACAGTGATATTTGCCCTGAGAAAGCATGACAATAAGTAGGAGGTTTGATGTGAGTGAAATCATAATTTAATCACTTGTGTTTTTTTTTTTTTGCAAAAAGATAACTAAAACAACATCCAATGCAACAAATGATGCAAAAAGAAAAAAAGAAAAAAGCAGCAGCAACTTAGTGTATGAAGTGATGCAGAGTAATTGGGTAGCATCTGAAAACTACTTCACAAGGATTTGAACTATTTGATCTGTGGGTGTTTTCTATTTTTGTCACCTTTTTATATGAACTCCTCAAGAAATAATCTTGTCAAGAAGATGGCTGCTTTGCTGTAAAAGTACTTACATATTCTCATTAAAGATATGTCAGTTTCAGACACTTACTGCTCCATGTTTACTTCAGGAAAATCTAGCAAACCCTGGCCTTTTAGGGATTAGTTATTACAGATGTCTCTGTTTTGTGCCATTTTGTCAGGGTTGCTAAATATAAAAATCTGAAAGATGATCATAAACCTGAGTCGAGCCTACTTGGGCAGCCCAAAGGGGAGCATTTCTGATTCTTAAGCCACTGAATGGGAGTTTCATGGCACAAATTGGCCTAAAAAAAAAAAAGCCCAGAGTACTTCCCTTTCAGTATTTTGCTTCCATAAGCAGCCAGCCAGATTCCACTGGGAGCTGTAGAGCAGGGTTGAAACTAAAAATGGGACAAAAAGTTCATCATACCCCATGAAATTAGTGGGCAAATATCTGCAGCTTTGATGACCATTTTGACCGCTGAGTGGGTCTTAGCCTTCTTTAAATTAATAAATATCCTGCAAACATACACAGCAGTGGAAAGTTTTCAGTCCAGAGGGACTACAATTATCATGCCATTTCTTGGGTTTTTCAAAAGATGTAATAGCAATAAAAGTCCTTCAAGTTATTATATTTCTCCTACCCACCAATGACTGGTGCCCATTGGGTCTGGTGGGGTAAAGGGGGGGCAGCTAACTGTACACATGTACAGCTTTCAAATCCAGGAGCTGCTTTTGACTCCAAACTAAAGGAACGGCTAATGAAAAACCTCGTCTTAGGGATGAAAATAGTGATGTCATATTCTGCCACCTAAGTTTCTTTTGATTTTTTTTTCCACCTGAAGACTGGCTTTTCTACCAAAAAATACAGCTTAGGGGGATCAATTCTGATTATAACTATCCAGTCCTAGTTTTTTTTTTTTTTTTGCCTGTCTTAGTAAGACTAAATAAGCACTTTAGCAAACCACACACATTGACTAAAGTGTTCTTGAGTATTACCTTTCCCAAAGACCATCATCCACATTATTTTCTGGCCTTGACATATGCTGACAGTAATTGAAGAGGCAGGGGCATTTTGTGTGTAACCCCAACCTGTTGAATGACTGACTGGGGGTGGGGGAGATGAAAAGTTTGTTCCAGCACCTGTTTAAACTTTTAAAGCAGAAAACTTTTTATGATGTTTGTTGAGCAGGAATTGAGGAAGGGTCATAATTGTTGACAGTCTTGCCATTTTTAGAGAACTTTTCATCCTGCCACAAATTTCTGTTTCTTTCTGCGTTTAGTTAAGGTTTCATAATGTGATGCACCTTGAAGCATATATTTCACTCTTGTTGTTGTTGTTGTTGTTGTTGTTGTTGTTGTTGTTGTTGTTGTGTTCCACGTGGATTAGCATTAGTTTTAAAGTTTGAGCTCTTTGGGTCTGCCTTCATTGTTCATGTGGAAACTTTCTTTCTGATGCTGCCTCCAAAACATGTTGTGTTGTGTGTGTGACTAAAAGGAAATTTCTTGTATCCTCAAGTAAACAGGGGCTTCACCTAGAGCCCTTTAAAGCTAAAGTCAATAGTACTTTTTGATTGAATCCCAAGGGATGAAGAATGAGACTTCCTGGCACCTGTGAAGGACAGACAACCATTTGTGAAAGCAACGGTGGAGTTCAGAAGACAATGCATGACATTTTCAGAAGAGCACTACAACATGACTAACTGTTGTAAGACATTGATTTTTGTGTGTGCTTCATTTCCTGAATTAGAGAACAAACTTGTTCCAGCTTGAGTAACCCTGACTGAGATGTTAGAAGAATCGAATAAACCCATTTACAGTGTGCTGAGCAAGACACAAGGTGATCAAAACAATTGGCTGTTGTTTTGTTTTTCCACATGGACTTTTCTTCCTCGTCTTTGCCTTAGTTTTGTTGGAGGATAACCAAAGTCTTCAATGAGTCAGAAGGTCATATCTTTTATCTATCTGCAGCTTCCAACCACTCGACACTGACAGGGGGCTTCCAAACCATACCTGAAATATGAGACACGAAGAAGAAGAAATAAATAAATACAGTTGTATGTTGTTGAGTGACAACAGTGTAGACAGAAGCACCTAAATGAGCAACCTGCTTCTTGTGTGAATGATTACACTTCAAACACTTTTTAAAAAAAAGTTTAAAGATGAGCTTCCTGAAACTTAGAAAGCATATAGTAGCTATATCACAAATCTGTTTATTTTTATAGGGTCACAGAAGTTACTTAGCTTCAAGGACTGCTAATATCACAAGCGAGAGCACCATGAAATTCCATTGCAGTGTAAGAAATTGAGAATTGCAAGTGGCAACCTGCATAATTTGCTGATGTGTGTTTGTGTGCAAAATCTTCTCTGTCTTCATTCTTCTTCTTTCTTCCCCTTTGCTTCAATTAATATCTCCTAAAAGATTCATTTAAGCTATTGGAACACAGGAAGGTGGGGGGGAGTTGTTCATTTGCCAATGCGATTTTTTTAGGAGCAGGAAAATGTATGGGAAATATTCAAGATACAAAGACTGCAGCATTGATCCAGATTAGGCAAAGAGCATGAGAACACTCTTCCTTGGATATGTCACTTAACTGGTTCACAAGTGGAAATTGAAATAAATTAATAATTGTGGGGTTTTTTGGGGGGGGGATATAATGTCTGCCCTATTTCCACTCCCCCTTTTGAACACACTGCTCTCACACACTGTTCACATATCACTCTTTAATATACAAAACCAAACCATGCTGATTCCTTGGCCTTGTGAGATTTTGAAAACATTGAGGATTTTGGAATGTTCATAAACATTCTATAACAACTTAGCACCCTGGCAAATGGCATGGGAGGTTAAATTCCAAAATCCTGATGCAATAGATCATGCAGCCTGTATTGATGGAGGTTTCAAAAGATGCAGATTAATTTCCATCCACTTTCTTTTGTCGTGTGTATCTACTTTTGAGGGAATTGGGCAAAATCAGTATTTTCTTTCAAATTTCAGGTTTTCTCTTACTTTAATATCTCATTTATTTCTTATAAGACCATAGTTAGTGCCCCAAAATATTTTTCAAATCTACCATTGATTTTTTTAAAAAATAGATCTATAAATAGTTGGGAAATAGGCCCAGAGAAGAATATGTGGAATGCTCAGCAAAACCCATGTAACAAATTCAAAGCCTTGTAGCTAACTGGATCATACATGACTTTGTGTATAACATTTCTAGCTTTCTGCCTCACAACTCTGCCTCATTAATAGCAAGTTTAGTGTTAATTGGGGACCATATCTGAGATATCAAAGAGGAGCTCATAGCTCTCCCTGAAAAATATTGTATCATATAAATCAAGTAGTCCTTATGGTGCTTTGAGAACTATTCTAAAAAGTCAGATCTTTAATTTATATAGCTGAGAACCGATGACTCTCAGATATTGTTGGATTATTATGCCCAACAACCCTGACCACTGGTCATGCTCCTTGGGGCTGATGGAAGCTGGAGTCCAATAACATTTGAAGAAAAGGCTCTTAGCTGAAGTTTCAGGAAGAAAAGTACTACAGTGGAGAAGAATGATAACGAGTTGTGAAGATACCCACTGAACTTCCACTTTTCCTTCAGTACATCACTTTACAAATGCAATGACAACTCACTTTCTTCCTCAGACACAGATGTTCCACTGGATATTCTATGCTGGTGAGAAGCAAATACTGTCAACGCATGTTGGCTAGCAATCAACATTAATGTTACCTCTAGGTCTCAAATACAGGATGAGTGGAAATCCTCTGAGAAATTTAATTATTCATATACAAACACTTTTGGATTCCCATAAAAAATCTTTGGATGTTTTGCCCAAACAAGAACCTTCAACTGGTTTCCAAATGTTGCTTTAGATCAGGCATTGCCAAACTTGCCCCCCCCAGCTGTTTTGGGACTACAACTCCCATCATCCCTAGCTATCAGGACGAGTGGTGAAGGATGATGGGAATTGTATCCCAAAACAGCTGGGGGGGGGGCAAGTTTGGCCATGCCTGCTTTAGATAATATTAATTCAGCAGTAAGTAGTAATAATGTACAATGTAGTGCTCTGTAACATATGAAGGTGTGCCTTTTTGTGTTTTTCTTTGCATCGTTCCCTTTCCACCCAACTAAATTTCCACTTCAAACTTCTCTGCAGAAGTGTTGTGAATCAGTTCAAGTGATTTAAGCAGATTGTTATTTCTCATTGAGCTTTAGATCCATTCATTATGGGTAGTTTTCCCTTTAATCTCAAATACAATCCACTCAGAGTGAAAGTACACAGCTTTCTTTATTTTGTCTGGAAAACTAAATTGTCTTACAGCTGATAATGACTTGTCAAAGCTGATTGTAATTATTGAATGACAAAGAAGGCAATCTCTGTATAATTATGACATGCATACATACCAAACGAATACACAACATTTTGATTTATTCCCTCACGACCCCCCACTTGTCTTTAACACGGTATTTCAGTTTAAACCATGTATGTCAAGGATCTCTTTCCTTTGGAGAATAGTGAAGAGGCCATTCATCGGACCGGTCCCAGGAGTATTTACCCAGTGCTGCATTTTATTTTTAAGTGAACAAAAAATTTGAAAACTACTTTACTCTGCTCAAAAATTGGTCCATTTAATCAGGCATTGTCTCTCTGGCCGTGGCCAGCTCCAGCTGCTCCAGAGGTCATGCAAAGCAAAGGGCTCAGACCAAATCATTAATCCTGTCATTCATTGTCAGTCTGTGCAAAATATTCCATATTATTTCTGTAGTTATTTTACCTCCCTTCTGGGGGGGGGGGAGAGAAGCAGCCATCCACACAAGAAGATATGCAGCTCCCCCGAAACAAGTTCAGTCCCTGCCATCTGCAGGCACAGTTGGGATTTGGGAAATCCTCTGACTCAGGATGAAACCACTTCCCCATTTTATTAAAACTGATCTGTGACTTGCCCCCACTTAACTGCCCCACATTTCAAGACCCCACAACCCAGGGCATGCTGTGTCTTAAGGAGGCTTTAGGAAACAGTTATCTCCTGCTGCCACCTTGTTAGGGCAACCCGGCCATAGCTCAAACCTCCAGATGGGTATATCATGCTGTTTTTTGGCTTCTCTTTGGCAAAATGTTTGCTGAAGAGAGGGCAGGTGTCACCAACCACTCATGAGCCCATGAGTTTTGTGCTGAAGTGAGGCAGCCAAACCTTGAGATTCTCCAGTAGCACCTTAAAGACCAACTAAGTTTATATTTTGGTATGTGGTGGGCTGATGGGAGTGGTAAACCTGTAGATGGCTGTTAATGGCTGCTGATGGCAGCAATTAGTCCTGGGGGGGGGGATCTCAAATACAGGACTAATTGCTGCCATCAGCAGCCATTAACAGCCATCTACAGGTTTACCACTCCCATCAGCCCACCACTCATTCCCACCCACCTCCACCACCCTCTGTATATATATAGGGTCTGACACTTTTGTTTCTAGTGTATCTGAAGAAGTGTGCATGCACACGAAAGCTCATACCAAAATATAAACTTAGTTGGTCTTTAAGGTGCTACTGAAGGATTTTTTTTTATTTTGCTTCGACTCAGACCAACACGGCTACCTACCTGTAACTTGAGATTCTCCTTTTGTCGACCCCTCCAACAAATGAGCCTTGAGATATTGGCTAGGGGAGCCCTCCTTTTCTTACCTTGAAGCTACAGGGCGATGGTTGACATTTTACTATCCATTCCAAAAACAGTGGATGTGTCCTTCCTGCCTCCCACTCAATAGCCAGGTATAACCAACTGCTATGTGTGAGAGAAGGGAAAGATACAATCATATGTCTGCTCATGGACCAGCTCAGAGTTTGTGCATCTATTGCTCCACCTGCTCATATTCAGAAGAATGAAAGGAACAAATATGAGAAGCTCAAACAGGAAGTAAAAATAACTTGGTTTAACTGTATACAACTGGAGCAATGGACAAAGACGTAGTTATGGGAAAACAAGAAGTGCAAAGAATATACAAAATTTGAAAGAAAAAATATTATAAAAGGGGGAGATAAAGAAGAAGAAGAAAAAAAACAGTTATAAAAGGGGAAATCAGTGAAATTTATAAAATATTAGTAGAAATGGAGGATCAAGAAGGATCAATTAAAAGAGGTGTGGGAAAAGGAGACAACAGGGCAGATAAATAGTCAAAGCTGGGGGGAAATATGGGAGAAACACACTTTGCAAATGTTGTCTATAAGAATAAAATAAAATTATTATGAATTAGTTTGGAGATGGTTTTTAATGCTAGTCAGATTAAATCAAATAAACAAGGAATATCTGGTGGAGGGGATGCCAGGAAACCGGGAATTATGTTCACATTTGGAGGGGGTGTAAACAGGTACAATTTTTTTGGCAAAGGGTGTTTAAGGAGATAACAGATATCACTGGGTTAAAGCAGAACAAATTATGATAGCTGGGAAGTGGAAGGGGCAAGCAGAATATCAAATGGAAGAATGATATAAAGAGGTGTGGGATCTAGCTATTAATGATAAATTAACATGTGCCATTAAGGTAAGATGAGGAATACACAGGGGAAATGATTCTGTGGGGACATGGAAGGTCTTTGTAGAATTTGTACTGTTAAAATGGAAAGGGGTCGAAACATTGCAAGAGATGTTGAAATTTTGGGAGGTTGGATAGTTACAATGGAATGGTCTCAGTGGTGGGGTGTACATTTTCTTATTTATTTATGGTTATTACTTTGTAAAAAAATAAAATAGAAAGGAAGAAGAAGAATGAAAAATTACCCATATATGAGAAGCTTTTTTCTTTTTATTTCTATTCTATGTTTTGTCTGAGTTCAGAATTTTAAAGTTCTGTGTTCTCCTCCCACCCAACTTTTTAGTCTCTTCCCCATCAAAAATATATTTAACAATTTTTTTAAATGTTTGAATGTTATGGACTGCTTTGGAGATCCTAGTCAAAAAGAGGAATTTAAATTAAAGGAGGAAAGAATCAACACTGTGTCTCCAACGTATGGTCATGGTGGCTTGAGCTGATGAAAGCTGGGAGTCTAACAAACTCCACAGGTTCCCCATCCTTCAGTAGGATAGATTATGCAAACAATTGGCCAACACGAGTGCCAACCTTATACAGTGGTACCTCGGTTTATGAACACAATTGGTTCCGGAAGTCCGTTCATAAACTGAAGCGTTCATAAACTGAAGCAAACTTTGGCCCTCCAGATGTTTTGGACTACAATTCCCATCATCCCTGACCACTGGTCCTGTTACCTAGGGATCATGGGAGTTGTAGTCCAAAACATCTGGAGGGCCGCAGTTTGGGGGTCCCTGGCCTAATGTCTACAGTGATTGGCAGCAGCTCTCCATGATTTCAGACTGGGGGCGTTCCCTGCCTTCCCTGGAGATGCCCACCTGGAACCTTCTGCATGCAACGAAGGTGTTTTACCATTAAGCTGGCAATGGACCTTAGACAACCACATTCTTGTTCTGTTAATGATTTGAGATGCCACATCACATGCTACAGTGCAACTATGAGCAGGGTATGCATTCACATAAATATGCACACCAACTGTAAACAAAATATATGGAAGTGCAAATGAAAGCACCCCAAATCCACTAGCGGGGTGTGTGATGGAGGGACCAAACTTTCAAGAGGAATTGCTTTTGAACATGTTGCACGTCTCTGCGAGGGGATTGCAAGGAGTTCTTATGTGAATCATTTGTGAAGTTGCCCATCTAAATTAAATCAATTAAAACCAACCATCATCTCTTCTGCACTATACAAATGAGGAAGGGGAAGAACAACACAGCTGATTCTGGGCCATACGACAGTTAATTCTTCTAACAGAGTTTGGAGGTTAAAACAACGGAAGAGGAAAAAGTGAAGAAAAAAGGCTTACCTTAAATCAGTTCTGCACATATAGGTGAGTTTGGATTTTCCTGATCCAGAAGGTTCAATGAGATACCTGGACAAGAGCACATTCACTCTAACGCCAAGGACTGCAGCACGGTCATGGTCCACCGAGGAGCTTAAAAGTGCACAAGCGCCTTTAGATAAATTCGTCCTCCAAGTCCTGTTAGGAACAAGAACAGCTTTATAACAAAATACTGCATAGACGCCAGCCAGCCAGCCAGGTTTTTATTGTTTGCTGCCAATACAGTGGTACCTCGGTTTATGAACACAATTGGTTCTGGAAGTCCGTTCATAAACTGAAGCGTTCATAAACTGAAGCGAACTTTCCCATTGAAAGTAATGGAAAGTGGATTAATCTGTTCCAGACGGTCCGCGGAGTACTTAAACTGAAGCGTTCATAAACTGAAGCAAACTTTCCCATTGAAAGTAATGGGAAGTGGATGAATCCGTTCCAGACGGGTCTGCGGAGTACTCAACCTGAAGCTTACTTAACCCGAAGCATGGGTGTAATTGGTTCCGGAAGTCTGTTCATAAACTGAAGCGTTCATAAACTGAAGCGAACTTTCCCATTGAAAGTAATGGAAAGTGAATTAATCTGTTCCAGATGGGTCTGCGGCGTTCGTAAACTGAAAATTCATAAACCGAGGTGTTCGTAAACCGAGGTTCCACTGTACTGTGATTTCTCTTCTTCTCCCCCCCCCCCGTTCTCTCTCCCATTCTGTAGATAACTCACTGTGTATGAACGAAAGCTTGTCACTTGTACTTAGCAAATGGACTGCAAAACTGCTGCTAATTTCTTTCCCTCAGTCTTCCAGAAGAAAAGAAAGTGCTGATGGTCTTCCATGGGAATCTGTGTCTTTTCCTCCTATTAACCCAATTCAGTTGATGAAGATGAAGTGTCACAACAATTGGCTACAGTGTTCACTGTTGGCTCTGCACTCTCAAAAGCTTGCGACAGCAGTATGTCTCTTCCAGTGTGTGCTTCTCAATTGAAAGCCAAGAATCTTTATTTTGTTTCCTGATTTGGATGAAAACTGAAAAAATGAACATTTTTCCTAGTGCTGTTTTTTTCTGCAGGCTTTTTTTTTTTTTGGTAAAAAAAATATTATTTAAACTTCAAATTACTTAGCAGCTTCTGCCAGGAACATCTTTGTTTTCTGAACCAGCCTCATGGATGCCTGTCAGAATAGTGTTGGGGATTATACATGTTAACAGTTGCTTTGTAACTGGTGAAGCAAACGAAAAACATTGGACCAAGATTTTCATGAATATCTGGAAGTACCTCATACTGAGTCAGACAATGGATTGATCTAACCCAGTGTTTTCCAATCTGATGAACTGTGGGTTTTGCCTCAGGCTGGAGTCTTTCGTAGTTCTGCTATAGGAGATCGTTTAACAGGAAATGACAGAAATTGAACCTGGAACCTTGTGATCTGAGTTGTTGGTGCTCCACAAAGTATTACCTAAAGACTACCGTGCTTGGCAGGTCAGGGTGGAGATGCTTACATGACCTCCCATCATATGTGTTGCTTTGAATTACTGAGAAGGAGAGAGGGAGATGCAAGGCAGAGACAAGGATGGTGTGGTGTAAAATGCACCACCATATTAGTCCCTCGAACATTTAACTTGTTGCCACCTTGCCCCTCTCCCACCCTTACCTTCCAAGTCCCGGACTGCAGAATCCGGGACCAGCAGCCGTGTGACACCGGAAGTTGCGTCAACGTAACTTCCGGTGTCGCTTTGCCCTTCTATGGGCACCAAAAATGGCCGCCGCCGGCTTCAAAAGTAGCTTCTACACATGACCGGAAGTGCATCGACGCAACTTCCGGTGTCGCCCTGCCCATCTATGGGCACCAAAATGGCTGCTGCCGACACCAGAAGTCGTGTCTACGCACTTCCGGTCATCTGTAGATGCGACTTTTGAAGCCGGCGGTGGCCATTTTTGTGCCCATAGAAGGGCAAATCAGAAAAAATGGCTGCCAGCAGGAGAAAATAACGGAGAAAAACGGGAGACGAAGTGATACGGGGACCACCGGGAAAAGGTAAGTAAAAACGGGGGTTTCTCGGGGAAAACGGGGTACTTGGCAGCTATGCTCCCACCTGGGAAGCCACAATGACATCATTGATGAGTGGTCAAACACATACCACCACCTTTCCCTGATACTCACTATTGCCTAAACCTAAAGGCCTCTTGTGCATCATGCCATAGCATACCCCTTGGGTAGATTTTGTAGTTTATGAAAGCAGTCATATTTATGCACATGTAGGATGATTGAGGTTGAATCCTGACAAGACTGAAGTACTGTTTCTGGGGGACAGGGGGCGGGCGGGTGTGGGGGACTCATTGGTCCTGAATGGGGTAACTGTGCCCCTGAAGGACCAGGTGTGCAGCCTGGGAGTCATTTTGGACTCACAGCTGTCCATGGAGGCGCAGGTTAATTCTGTGTCCAGGGCGGCTGTCTACCAGCTCCATCTGATACGCAGGCTGAAACCCAACCTTCCCACAGACTGCCTCACCAGAGTAGTGCATGCTCTGGTTATCTCCCGCTTGGACCACTGCAATGCGCTCTACGTGGGGCTACCTTTGAAGGTGACCCGGAAACTGCAATTAATCCAGAATGCGGCAGCCAGACTGGTGATTGGGAGCGGCCTCCGGGACCACATAACACCCATCCTGAGAGATCTACATTGGCTCCCAGTATGTTTCCGAGCACAATTCAAAGTGTTGGTGCTGACCTTTAAAGCCCTAAACGGCCTCGGCCCAGAAGAAGAAGAAGAAGAAGAAGAAGAAGAAGAAGAAGAAGAAGAAGAAGAAGAAGAAGAAGAAGAAGAAGAAGAGTAGTAGTTTGGATTTGATATCCCACTTTATCACTACCCGAAGGTTAGTCTCAAAGCGGCTAACAATCTCCTTTCCCCTCCTCCCCCACAACAGACACCCTGTGAGGTGGGTGGGGCTGAGAGACTTCCGAGAAGTGTGACTAGCCCAAGGTCACCTAGCAGCTGCATGTGGAGGAGCGGAGACACGAACCCGGTTCCCCAGAATACGAGTCTACCGCTCTTAATCACTACACCACCTGAAGGAGCAGCTCCACCCCCATCGTTCAGCCCGGACACTGAGGTCCAGCACCGAGGGCCTTTTGGCGGTTCCCTCTCTGAGAGAAGCTAAGCTACAGGGAACCAGGCAGAGGGCCTTCTCGGTAGTGGCACCTGCCCTGTGGAACGCCCTCCCATCAGAGGTCAGAGAGATAAACAACTACCTGACATTTAGAAAATACCTAAAGGCAGCCCTGTTTAGGGAAGTTTTTAATCTGTGATATTTCAATGTATTTTAATGTGTGTTGGAAGCCGCCCAGAGTGGTGGTGGTGGTGGTAGGGACCTCGACAGGTGGGCGGGGTATAAATAATAAATTATTATTATTATTATTATTATTATTATTATTATTAGTCTGGCTTTAGAAGGTGTGCTGGTTATCAGGTAGGCTGCTTAGAAAGCAGTCTCGCCACATTCAAGAAAGCACAGGATGGAGAATGCGGCTGCTTAAGCAGTAGTGAAAGGACTCCTGGGACAAAAAATGAATTTAATAAATAGCAGTCAGAACAACAAAAGTGAAACTGAGCCCATATTTTATCCATGCCAGGGGGATGTCCCTAGGGTTGTAAAAACTGGCCAACCTTGATATCGATGGCATTTCCGGATTGTTTGTTTTTAAACCCAACAAACCTCTGAGTCCATGGTAATCCTGGAGCCATTGAGAGCAGTGCGAAATTGAATGGGCAAAAGATTTTAGAGCTGAGATGCTGACGTTGTGCTTTCTGGAACACAGGTGTTCAGCATGTGGGATGTGATTTTGCAAGAGGAGCACTGGTTCCTCATGGGATTCCTTCTTCCTCTTTGTTGTCCTGTCCTTCACATGCATATTAAATATGTGAAGCTACAAATAATCTCTGACCGGAGGGGTGGGAGTAAGAGAAGAAGTAAAGCAAGTGTGAGAGAAAAATATATTTATCGCAATATATATAGAGAGGGGAAAGCTCAGCAGGCTCCAGTCATTAATTTTTTATGTGCTTTCTGTTAGGAAACGAATTAATGAATTTACTTTGAGCTATGACCTGAAACTCTCTAGGCCTCTTAGTCCTGCCAAACCTCAAAGCTATTATGTGTAAATTTTACAACAAGCGTGATATCCCTCAGAGAAGCCCAGCCCAGAAAATAGGCATTTCATAAAGAATAAAGAGCCTGTCCACTTGCGAGAGAGGGGTGGATCCTGAAGAGAATGGCTCTGAGACGGAGAAGAGTAGGAGAAGAAAGAGGCAGGCAGACCTCCAGGAGGGAAGAAGAAAAAGAGGGGCTGCCTTTAAAAGGCTTTCTCCGGCATTTCCATTCTAGTTAGCTGAACAGACAGCAAACGTCTCTTGCAACACCATAGGCTTTTTCTTCGCACTTGTAAGACACACAGTGTTAGTTCAAAAAGGTCTTTGCTTGTCGGCAGCTCAAGAGGAACATTCAGGATCCTGAATTTTTCAGGGAAACGAAAAGGGGAGAAGGTGAACGGCCCACGTGGAAACATGTTTCCTTAGATTTTAATGCCTGCTTCTGCAGACGCCGAGGCATAGCAGACCTCAAGAGATTTAAAGGTATCATTAGGGGGGTCAGATGACCCACCTTCAAAAAGAGAGGGGCAGATGAAGGGGCTGCAAGGGTATTCAGACAGGTTTTGCTGTCCATGAGCCCAGCAGCTATGTCCCTCTGTGGTTTGTACGTTCAATACATCAGGTATATGTATTTAATAAATACAGGGTAGTATATAAATTTAATAAATTATAATAATAATTCTCATTTGGCGATCACTCGTAGCCAACTAAGATTGTCTTCCATAAACAAAGTTTTAACAATGAGTGCGTAAGTGACTGTGGAGGCCAATTCTGGATCCTTCCATAGTGGGGGCAGAGCTTTCCAGGCGGGAGTTGATCATGGTGAGGGTTTGCCAAGCATGCCTTCCTCTCAGCATGTTTCTCCTTTGGTCCTGAGTTCAAGCGTCTTCGAAGTCCATGACACCTTTGGTAAAGGCTGTTCTCCCATTGGAGCCCTCACACCCCTACCTTCCCGCCACAGTGGTACCTATTTATCTACTTGCACTGGTATGCTTTCGAACTGCTAGGTTGGCAGGAGCTGTGACAGATCAACAGGAGCTCACACCGTTGTGGGGATTCAAACCACTGACTTTCTGATCAGCAAGCCCAAGAGGCTCAGTGGTTTAGACCACAGTGCCACCCACGTCCCTATAAAGGGAAAGCCTATAATCTCTTTGAAATACATTGGGCTTGCCTCAACATTCCCTAGATATTTTTCCTTCTGGGCAAATATCGGAAATCATTTCTACCACTGAGTGACAATCTAGGGCTGTGATAAAATTAGCCAATTTATCAAAACACACCAGTCTTTCCTTGATGAGAAAGAATCCACAGATTTCCTTTGGGATTCAATTTGGCTAAATGTCAAAGGTTACTCCCTCCTTTTTACTCTCTGTCTGTCTGTCACACATAAGTACCATTCCCTCCCTCCCTAGCTCCTGTTTTGCCACTCCATAGCCAAAAGTGAACAAAAAGTGTGACAGCCAGTCATTCATTGGATTTTTCACTTTTCTGAATGTTGCATAGCAGCTTAAACATCAAAATATGCATTTAAATGTGTGTTTTGAGAGAAAAATACAAAGTGACTAACATTTTTTAGAGAAAATTAGCATTTAATTAGCATTAAAGTACACATTTAAATATATGATTGGAGCAGAATTTCTTTAACATTGGACATGAATGGAGAATGGAGCAGCAGAAAACAATCTTTCTTCCTCCTCTATGTGGCATCCTTTAATATATTTGAACATGGCTACCATATCACCCCTTAACCTTCTCTTCTCCAGGCTAAACATACCCAGCTCCCTAAGCCGTTCCTCATAAGGCATTGTTTCCAAGCTTTTGACCATTTTGGTTGCCCTCCTCTGGACACGTTCCAGCTAGTCAGTATCCTTCTTGAACTGTGGTGCCCAGAACTGGACACAGTACTCGAGGTGAGGTCTGACCACAGCAGAATACAGTGGTATAAAGAGGTGTGGGATCTAGCTATTCATGATAAATTAACATGTGCCATTAAGGTAAAATGGGGAATATGCAGGAAAAATGATGTTCAGTTAGTGGCATTACAACACACAAAAAGAGTAATTATTTATTTATTTATTTATTTATTTATTTATTTATTTATTTATTTATACCCCACCCTCCCCGGCCAAGACCAGGCTCAGGGCGGCTAACACCAAATATAAATACAGTAAAAACATTTTTTTTAAAAAATAAAACAAAACCAAACCAAACAAACAGTTGATAAAAATATAAGTTAGAATACAGTTTAAAATGCAGTCCCGTTTTAGTGGTAGCCTATAGATCAAAGCCATAAGGGGAGAAAATGTCAAATATTCACCGGGGCCAACTACCCATGCTGGTCCTACATGGGCTAGAAATGACTGCTTACCCAACATAAAGGGGAGGCGCATTTTACGCAGTCGCATGCACCCCCCCCCGGTATCCCTGGGGCAGTTCTGGAAGTTTGGAGGCTGGCCCTGGCTACCTGAGGCTGGAGGCTGGAGTCACCGCCCACTCAGTCAGCCGACCAATCCGGCCAAAGGTAGGCGTGTCAGAGGGATTGGCCAGGTAGGGTCAGGTAGGCTTACCTGCACACAAAGAAGAGGAGCCATTCGTGGGAAGCAGCTGACGGATTCAGAGCTTTCCCACCCTCCAGTCCCTAATTTTAAGCTTGCTTTACAGGTTATTTACTTCCACAGGCTTCTTGCTTTACAGGTTTTACTTCCACAGGCGTACACGCACGCAGGCGCTGCTACGACCGGTCGCTGTTAAAGGGCTGGAAAGGAATTTCCCTGCATTGGCAGGTTTCGCCTTTCCCGTAGCAATTTGTCACAACTTTGGTGGATGCAGGCCTTTGGTGGAATCCTTTAGTCATTTACATAAAGGAGAGGGGCGTGGGGGCGGTGACCTATTGCGGCGGCGATAACAGGGTTCCCGTAAATGGGCCTAAAGGGGGGGGATTTGGCGATGCCAATTGGCTGTTATTGCCCTCCCCTTCCAGTGGCGGCGATCAAGGGGGGCGGGCTATCTGCTTGAACATATGTTCTCCAGAGTTAGCCCAACCCCCACTCATGCTGGACAACCCTGAAGATCACCCCACTCCCGGCCGGGGGTGGGAGGGATATACGCCCAATGCCTGTGCCAAGGTCTTCCTACATCTGAATTTTAATAAAGTTGTGGCCAATTTTAATCCCATAAAACGTGGTCCTGTGTCATTATTCCGCTCCTGGGAACTGGGGGGGACTCCGCCTGGCTGCGCAAAAAGAGCCACGGGTAAATTTATATACAAAATCCCATATGAGGGGTTCCATTAAAAAGGGGGGGGTAGACTGTGCCCAGCCCAAAGGCCAGACGGAACAGCTCCATCTTGCAGGCCCTGCAGAAAGATGTCAAATCCCGCAGGGCCCTGATCTTCCACCAGACCGGGGCCAGAGCTGAAAAGGCCCTGGCCCTGCTTGAGGCCAATCTAACTTCCTTGGGGCTTGGGGCTTCCAAAGTGTTGTTATTTATGGACCTTAAGGTCCTTCAAGGGCCATATCAGGAGAGACGGTCCCGTAGGTATGAGGGTCCTAGGGTGCATAGGGCTTTAAAGGTCAAAACCAGCACCTTAAACCTGATCCTGTACTCCACCAGGAGCCAGTGCAGCTGGTAAAGCACAGGATGAATGTGGTCCCGCGGCAAGGACCCTGTTAGGAGTTTCACCACTGCATTCTGCACCCGCTGGAGTTTCTGAGGCAGCTTCAAGGGCAGCCGCACGTACAGCGAATTACAGTAATCAAGCCTGGAGGTGACCATCATATGGATCACTGTGGCCAGATTGGGGCGAGAAAGGTAAGGGACCAACTGCTCAATATGGCAGAGATGGAAAAATGCCGTCTTTGTGTAGCTGCAACCTGCGTCTCCATAGAGAGTGTGCTGTTTCTCTTGTTGTGTCTCAAGCTGCATTACTTTAATAGATTGTAGTGATAACACTGCAGGATAAGAACAGAATGTAGACTCTTACTTGTATATGCAGGTGAGGTTTGGAATTTTATTACCAGGTTGCCTTGATGCTAGGTGAATTCTTGAAGAGGACAGAAATAATGGGATTTTAATTCAGTTAGTCCAGCCCAGTGATTTATTCCTGCTGCTACCATTATCACAATGGTAACATTTATGGAATTGTAACTGGTTGCTAGGTGCTGTTTCATATTTGGAAGAAAAAAGGGGGGGAGCAGTATTAAATTCAGTTTCAATTCCATTATAATGTTCATTCATTTATTTAATTTTTTTAAAAATGATCTGGTTTTCTGATACTACAATTTACTACAATTTATCATCAATTTGGAATTCATCAAAATTTGTTGCTCTGGATTGCACATTATATGTTTCAAAAACAATAACTGCTGTCATAATGGCTATTTTATTGCACATCAGGATTGGGTGAGCAAAGCACTTGTCTCGTGTATTTTTGATGCTAACCATATCTACATAAGAAGTTACTTTCACCTGAATGCAATTGCTTGGAAATCAAATGATTCTCTCATTCCAAATCCGTAAACAAACAATCAAGGGTGCTATTAGTTCACAGCAGTGCTATTTTTTCTAGAAATAGAAAAATGGAACTCACCATGAAAGCCTTCGTTAGTTCTCTTAGAAAGGCAATGGTGCTGGAACGGAGTTCGGGTGAGAAGAAAAGCGGGCAGAAGTCAATGGAAAATCTTCAAGTGATTTGAATGATTCAGCCTTGGTGATTTGACTCAGTGCTCCTCAACCTTGGGCCTCCAGATGTTTTGAGACTACAATTCCCATCATCCCTGACCACTGGTCCTGCTAGCTAGGGATCATGGGAGTTGTAGGCCAAAAACATCTGGAGGCCCAAGGTTGAGGACCATTGCTTTGACTGATTTGATTCAGAAGCTTTGGCCTGATCATATTTGAGCTTAATTGTTAGTAAGTATGTCGGCTTAGACAGCATCTTAAAAAGCAGAGACATCACCTTGCCGACAAAGGTCCGTATAGTTAAAGCTATGGTTTTCCCAGTAGTGATGTATGGAAGTGAGAGCTGGACCATAAAGAAGGCTGATCGCCGAAGAATTGATGCTTTTGAATTATGGTGCTGGAGGAGACTCTTGAGAGTCCCATGGACTGCAAGAAGATCAAACCTATCCATTCTGAAGGAAATCAGCCCTGAGTGCTCCCTGGAAGGACAGATCGTGAAGCTGAGGCTCCAATACTTTGGCCACCTCATGAGAAGAGAAGAAAAGACCCTGATGTTGGGAAAGATTGAGGGCACTAGGAGAAGGGGACGTCAGAGGACAAGATGGTTGGACAGTGTTCTCGAAGCTACCAACATGAGTTTGACCAAACTGCGGGAGGCAGTGGAAGACAGGAGTGCCTGGCGTGCTATGGTCCATGGGGTCACGAAGAGTCGGACACGACTAAACAACTAAACAACAACAACATGTCGACTTATGTACATCTTCCTCTTAGTGAATTATCACTCAGTTATTTATAAAGCTGACCACTGCTGTTATATCAATATGATCCCTGCAGATGTTTTGAAATAGCAGAGCATACCAAGTCCAATATATCTGAAAATAAAGGAAAATATTTATTCTATAGTGCCATATTTTCCTGTGATTTCTACAGCGGTGGTTCTTGAACTGTGTTGTACTGAGGACCGCAGCTATTTTTATAGCTATTTTTGTACATACCAGTTTTGTTGTAAGCTGTTTCTCTCTATAATGTTGCCACTAAAATTTTAAAAATGCAGTTTCCCCATGCTATCATTATTTGAATTGCAAATATTTATAGGTTTGCACCTTGTGTACTTTCCAGGGAGTTAAAATGAAGTATATGTACATTTGTAAGGAGCTGCAAGTCTTGCAAGGCAAATGGGTAGTGTTGACTAAGATTTTGCCCCAGAAAAATCATCTCACTATGGAGCGGGTGAGGGTGTGCCCGGGGCCACACCAGACACCCTGCGTAGTGGCTGGTTAGGGCTGGGCGAGGAAGCTGGGAAAACACTGTTGAAATTCATTTTCTCTAAAAGCAGCTCCAGCTGCTGTAGAAACAAGTACTATAGTATTATATCCTAACAGAGAAGATGAGTATCTCATAGAGAAGACAAACTCAGTCTCGTGGTGGTGATGTCAAAACATATTAACTACATTTACCTTCATGAAGGCAAAGAATGGTGCTGAGAATGGGGAATTGCTGGGTTAATGAATGGCAAAAAGATCTATATTCATCTTCGCCTCTGCCCCGTGGAATCAGCAACACGGAAACAGTGGCTCACATCCTTCTGTCATGTCCCCTCTATAAAGACTTGCGGCTTGATCTCATTACACTTGATCTCTATAACTATCCCAGGCTGCCCAATTGAGGCCACATTGTTCTTTCTTCTATCAGATCAAAATGACCTGAGAACAACACAAGTTTCCAGATTCATCGAGGGTGCAATGAGACTAAGGGCTATCTTTTAAACGATAATCATAGTCTTATGACTGATCCTTTTATCCATGTTGTTTTTAATTGTATATTGCGTGTATTCTGTTGCTATGGCTGTCAGCTATGCAGATAAAGCTTATTGATTGATTTCAAATGGCAAAAAGATCTATATGCATCTTCTTTTTCAATGCAAACACTGAGAGAGCTTGTCTAGACCTCACACAAATCCCTCCCAGATGCAATGCAATATGGTAACCAGGTACTTCTTTCGTAAGGGCTAAATAGGAGTCAGAGTAGTGTCAGCTACTGGTTATGCACCAATTCAGGTTAGATTGCTGTGTTGGCACTTTGAAGTGGGTTTTGGGTTGCAGTTTGGTCTCTAAAAGGTTTGCCATCACTGACTTAGGACTTCCTGATTGAAATATAAGAGTACGTTTAAAATGAATAAAATTTTAGAGGATCCATGGGGGGGGGCATCAAGTTAAAGCACCGAAGTCCTCTGAAAGGTAATTGTTTTCTGAGAGTTCTTAAACAAACTTAGCAATGGGTCTTGCCCAATGGCCTATAATTATTTGTGCATGTTTTCATCTTGCCCTCTGATAACTTTTGACATAGCATTCCCCCCAAAGCAAGAAAAAGAACAATCCCCCACAGCAAGAATTCTCCCAGCAGGAAAAACAATCAAGTTCAGAAATTATTCCCTTGATCAGATGCAGTCAACATTAAAAAAAGAGTGGTCATTTTTAACCTGACCTATTGAGCCCTCATTAACTGTATTTTCCCTCTTGCTGTTTTGTGCATTGAAGTGTATCAGACTATAATCCTACAGTGTAACATTTTTATTTTTATATCTGCTTCTCAACAACATCCACATGGCTAAAATCTAGATACATTTTTAATAATTTAAATAATTCATTATTATTCTTTAATCCAGGAAAACAAATCACTTCCTTTCAAATATTGTGTTATACTATCCCCCGAAAAAGAAAATAAATTTATTTGATTCCCCCCCCCCGTGCCTGTTTCCACAATTTTGTTCTGTATTGGTATGCCTTCCCCTTGATCCCATTCCTTTGTTGTTCTTCTATGTCTTTGTTCTGTCTGATGTCTGCTCCGTTCTTTGGGTAGGCAACGCAATACAACGTTGAGATTTCTCCAAGGAGTCACTTTCTATTTGCTGCCCACATGCAGAATAGACCAAACATTTCATGTGAAGTATAATAAGCACTGGTTTACCTCTGTATTCTGGGTCATGATATCTGACCCACTTTGATCTATATGTGGGAAGACTTTCTCCCTGAGAATGAAAAGATAAGATCAGATTTGATTTGGTGAATTGTCATGCACGAGAACACATTCCAGACCAACCGTCTCCCAGAACCCGGTGAGCCTTAAAAGTAGGAGAGCAAAGATGTCAAAGACAGAGGGCGCTTAGTGGCACCTGTAGAGGAAGTGATGATGATGAGGAATGAGGAAGTTTGAAATTTAAAAAGGACTGTAAGGAACTTTCCCTTGTCTTTATACTCTCCTGGGCAACCAGCCGGGAGCCGCTGATGGCATCCTGACACCAGGCCTGCATGAGGAAATGAAGCAACAGGCAGCCTTTCATGTGAACAACTCCAAATCATTACCTAGTTTGGAGTGGGGCATCACTTATCTCTATTTTTGGACTGCTCTTTTGTACAATCATGGTAGATCACAGAAGGTGTTATGTGCAAATGTAGACAAATACCCATGGATCTCAGCTTTCCTGGCTTGGAGCAACACACACAAACACAAAAAAACCACACACGTCTGCTGTTTTGTGCTAATCTGATAGATTGAGAAATTTGTATTAAAATAAAATAAAATAAAGGTGTGAGCTTACAGGTAAACAGATAGGCGATTCCCTGCAAGATCTTTCAAGAACTCATCAAAGTCTTGCAAGATATCTAGGAGAGCAAAGTCTAGGAGAGCAAAATATCTCTTGAGATTTGGGAGAGATCTTGCAAGCCCTTTCATTGCTCAAGGCCATTTGCCGGTGTTTGACACCATTTTGAAGCAAATTGGACAATGTCGTGTTTTTGGTGAAATGGTGACTCCACAGATTAAAGTGCCGGAGTCTCATTTTGTTGGGAGCCATGAAACATGGGGTTTTCACCGCCAAATGTTTCAGGGGGCCTTTTCCCAGTGTTTGACACTGCTTGGGAGTGAATCCAATCATGTCGGCTTTTCGGTGAAACCGTAACTCCATGAATTAGGACGTGAGGGCTCATTCTGTTAGGAGCCATGACACAAGGGGTTTTCACCACCAAATGTTGCAGGGGGTTTGTCCCACTGTTTGGATGACGTCAGATTTTTGCTGAAATCTTGACCTTGCGAGTTAGGGCATTGAGGGCTCATTTTGTGGGGTGCGACGAAACATGTTCTCACTGACAAACGTTGCAGGGGACCTTGTCCCAGTGTTTGCCTCCACTTTGGAATGACTTGGTTGATGTTGAGATTTTCGTGAAATCTTGAACCTGTGGATTAGGTCGCCAAGGGCTCATTTTGTGGGACACTGTGAAATGTAGTTTTTTCACCCCCAAAGGTTGCAGGGGGGGGGGGCATTTGTTGTCATAAGGCAAGAAATTCACTTTGGAGTGAATTGGACGAATTGAGCAACTCTTGTTCTCTCTCTCGTTCTAAATACCCAAAAGCTGCATTTTTAAAAAGTAAATTCTTTGCTACCATTTACTTAATTTGCAAATTTAAGAGGGAACTGTAACAATTTTGCATATATCTACCTAACTACAGTTTCACAAATATTGCATTATGGGTTACAAATTCATAAATGGCAAAAATAAAATAAAAAAGTCACACTTGTGAATGACTTCAGAATCTTTGAGGCAGGCTGCACATTTAAATAGAACTTCAAATTGGAAATGCACTTTTTTTGGGTCAGCAGAAGGCACACGAAATTCCCATTCAGCAATCCATCAGGCCTACAGAAGTTCCTAACTTTTAATTAATCAAAACGATTGCTGCAACAGGAGGCAACTAATGAGAACAAGCTTGGAAGGTGGTTGGCATGGCCCAATCAATGTTTCAGACCAGAGCATTGTCAGGCAAAGGGCAGTTACATGATGTATCCTCTCGAAATAGCGAGTACATATGAAAATTCATCTGGACACAAAAAAGAATAATCCCACATTGTGGTTTGATGTTGATATTTCTTATTAACAGAATCTTATTAACCAGAATTCTTATTAACCAGAATCAACACAACTGCATATGAAATATGTGATTTGTCCCAGGGAGGAGCCATCCACAGTCCCTGTACTATAACAAAGTTAGTGCCTTAAGTTGCTCAACCATTTCAGGAGCAGATCAGGTTTATAATCATTCCATATCAAATACGTATTTAACAATATGAATTAATGTGCTTTCTCATCACCGCCACCACTGCTTCTGGCATAGAGATGTTGGGCCAAAAAGTGAACTTCCTGAGAAGAAAGAGAAACTTTTTCTAGCTCTTGACCCTACTAGTAAAGCATGCAGATCTTAGAATTAATAGGAGTATTAGCCCTTATCATTTGGAGGAGACATTCTTGATTCTGTGCAATCAGTGGAATTATTATTTATTTCTATTATTTCTAATAATCAAATAGAATCGAGACACTTCATGTCCCATTTCATCTTTCTGATTGCATCCTTCAGTTTTCAGCAGTTAGGGTGGGTATGGGTGTTTAAATGGTCTCCAAATCCTTCTCCAAAGCTCTCACACTTCTTTAACAAGGAACGGAAATAAAATGAGAATAACGGATGCACACACACACACACACACACACACACACATGCTGCCAACCTGATTTGAGGTAAGTTCAATTTGGGATCGATGACTCCCCCATGCATTCACACCTGCTGGGTGCACCCAAAACACACCGGCAATATCCCCCCCCCCCCGTGGCTGTGTGTTCAGGATCAGTGTCTTCCATGTGAATGAGGAGACCCTGAACAATGAGGGCTCCTGTTTTTGTAGGAGACCTTTATGACTATGCCAATTGCACACTTACCAAGGATATCATTTTCCTTTGGGGACTTCCTCAAAGTCCCCCCCTCTGCGTTTCATTACCAATTTTTCCAGCAAATTCTATATCTTAAATTAACTCATTCAATTACACTAAATTTTCCACTTGTTTTATCATAATTCAAAATCTGCATTTTCTATACACTTGCATGTCTATTTCTCAATTCCTATTCTACAATAATTTTTTTAATATACATTTTAAATATAAATGTACTTAACTTGAAGTGTACTTAAGCTGAAGTGAACTTTCCCATTGAAAGTAATGGAAAGTGAATTAATCCGTTCCAGACAGGTCCGCGGAGTACTTAAACTGAAAATACTCAACTGAGGTATGTACTCAAACTGAGGCGTACTTAAACCGAGGTATGACTGTACTGCTCTGGCAGGCTTTTGGATGAAGGGAACTGGGACCATAGTAATTTGTCAATGCAACAACGATGGTGACCGTTGTGATGCTTTTATTAGGAGTTGTAATGAAGCAATAGGTTTTTGTGTTGTATGGTTATTATGTTGCTTTTGTCTTGTGGACCACTCTGAAGCCTTTTCCTGAAGGGTAAAGGGCCAACAAGCAAACAAATTATGGTCTTTTGCCAAATCCATCTTTCTAACTTAGTTCTCCAAAGGTCATCCTTTCCTGTGACTGTTTCTCTGTCTCTTTGCCAGGATTTGGGCAGAATGTGCTCCCAAGAGAGGGAAGGGCGACTCCCTGGGATTTCCTGGTTTAACCTCTGCTGCAACTAACAGCATACCTGCCAAGTTTTCCCTTTTCTCGCGAGGAAGCCTATTCAGCATAAAGGAATTTCCCTTTAAAAAAGGGAGAACTTGGCAGCTATGACTAACAGGTGTGAGGAAATCTATAAGACATCACCATTACGCAGCAAGAGGCAATAATGATTGAGCCATTCAACAGCTCCAATGTGATGTCTGTCAATTGTTCTGGAAACTGATTGCAGAGAGAGAGATATGTATCTTTTTGAGTGTAAGAATTGTGTGACCCAGTTTTAATCCAAAAATGGCAGAGGGAATGTGCAGGTATCAAAAGTTTGAGAAACTACCATGGGATAATTAGCAAGCAGGCACAATACAAACAAATAATTGCATAAATAGAACAGCAAACATAAGCACAGGTGACCTTAATAATAAAAATGTTGCACGTTAGGAGACAATCTAATTTCCATTCAGAACCTCTGCTGCTTGCCTTCTGCAGATTTTCCCCTCTGCTGATTTTATAGAGCAGGATTTTTCCACATGCAGGTATTTCCAATACGATTTCTATTTAATTAATTCATTAAACTGACGGAGACATCCCACATTAAAGTATTTCAATCAATATGTTCCAGTCTGCTGGAAACCACTTTGGTCATTCCATTTGATATGCTCAGAATGAAAACAAGGGTGCTACCGATTAGAGTCAATGTCTGCCAGCTCATTTTAGGAGCGTCTTTGATACAGTGTGAATCTGTATTTATTACACAGCAAGCTGTTACAAAGCAATGTCATTATGTAAAAAACAAAACAAAAACCCATGCTGAAATAATTTATGTGCACCTCTTATACCGTTTTTTTGGCAAAAGTGCTGCCTTTGGCAATGCACCCAGAAATTACATTCTCAAGACACTTTACAAGAATATGTTAAACTGTCTAAATATCTTTGAATTCATGCATGTAATTCAATTGCACCCATTTCCTCTTACTTTTGGCATTCATAAAAGCTGTTAACTGGCACATTCAAGATGGCTTCTTCAGCTTCTCTCATATTCTGCCTCTAGTCATCTTTCCCGAGCAATTTTTCCCATTCCAAACTTGCTAAGCTGCTTCTTGCATCATGCAGAATGGGAAATGCAAACAGAGACATATCCCAGAATGTAGATATTAATACTTGACCAGTATAAACCCTCCACAATCTCACATTTTGCAAAGATGCCAAGACTACTCGCTGTAATCAAGGTTAGCCCCCTTAAGCACCCCTTCTTTCCAAACTGTTAATTTCCCCCCAACTGCCAGCTATGAGCAGGGCAGTGAATTGGCAGTCAGCATTTTGGATAAGCTTCATTTCTTTAAGGTGCTGCTGGAAGGAATTTCTTTATTTTGTTTCGACTACGTCAGACCAACACGGCTACCTACCTGTAACATCTTTTCAGAGTTAACTTTGCATGTGAATATTCCCCACATATGCAGCACACACACACACACACAAAAACCACAGCAGAATAGCTGCCGATGCCAGAGGACCAAGAATCTTCGGGGCCCCAATCTTTTCTTAGGGCCCTGGGGGGCCCCTCATTGTTGAGGCCAAATGTGGAGCCTGGTGTGAGAAAATGTGAAGTACTCAATGTACTTCGGCAGGGCCGTCTCAAGAAGGTCGGGCGCCCTGGCGCTGAGGCGCTGAGATCGCTCCGGCGCCCCCATCCTCACAGCGCGCAGCACGGCTTCCGCGTGGCTTTGCCGCGCACCGCCCCCCCGCTGGCCCGGCACCCTGGCGCCCCGCGCCACTAGGATTACACCTAGAGCCGGGCCTGTACTTCGGAATATGGCAGCAGCTATAGAAAACTGGATAGCATAGATTTGAGGCTGGGAGAAGGTAAGATTTAAAATCTAAGTTTGACTATGGGTCAGACTGCATGCTTAGTATGAAATCATAGCTGCCAAGTTTTCCCTTTTCTCGCGAGAGGAAGCCTATTCAGCATAATGGAATTTCCCTTTAAAAAAGGGATAACTTGGCAGCTATGTATGAAATGTGCAGCAGTTTCTCCTAGTTATTTATTTTATTACAAGTCATTGAGATCTCAGCCTATGGGATGGGAAACAAGTAAAGGGCGGCTTATGTGCCGAGGGATGTGGTATGCTTCTTTCATATAGTAATATAGAAAGGGAGTATACTAATCAAAAGTGAAGTGAAGTGAACCAAACCTTTTTCAGCCTGAACACTGCATTCTCTTCTGGGCAACCAGAAGTGGCAGGAGCAGAAAGAGGGCAAATTACTAGAAGAAAAGATGTCCCTTTGCCACACTCTGCACCATAGGCTAGTTTCTACCCACCCCTCTCAAGTCTCCACCCAGGCAAGGAAGAGGCATTATCAGAATTCAGTAAACGTAAAGGACCCCTGAACATTTAAGTCCAGTCAAAGGCGACTATGGGGTCGTGGCTGTCATCTCGCTTTCAGGCCAAGGGAGCAGGTGTTTGTCCACAGACATATGGCCAGCAGGACTAAACTGCTTCTGGCACAACGGGACACCACGATGGAAACCAGAGCACACAGAAATGCTGTTTACTTTCCCGCCAGAGTGGTACCTATGTATCTACTTGCACTGGTGTGCTTTTGAACTGCTAGGTTGGCAGGAGCTGGGACAGAGCAACGGAAGCTCACCTTGCCATGGGAATTCGAACATCCAACCTTCTGATCAGCAAGCCCAAGAGGCTCAGTGGTTTAGACCACAGCGCCACTCGTGTCCCAGAATTCACGTATACAATCCCAGTCAGGCGAAACTCTGAAGTAAGATGGAAAGCAGAGCTGTGGCCTGCAGAAGGCAGATGTTTCTGGTGAGAGTTCCAAGGGCCAGATATAAACACTTGGAGGGCCAATTATGACCCTCAGGCTTGAGGTTCCCTGCCCATGATGCAGGTGATGCAAACCTCAGCAACAAAGTCAATCTGTGCATGATACCTTAGGACCCTGTGGTAAAGAAAATGTTGCAGAAGTGAATCATGTGGCTATGGCAATGTCCCATTGCCCTCTCAGGGTCTGCACGAACCTCATGGTATACATAATAAGACAGGAGTCATGTAGGTGCCCACAAATCCATATATAAATTTTAGGGCTGTCTTAAGCATATCTGGCGCCGTGGAGCAAAGATCCCTCTGCCCCCCCCCCGTTTCCCAGCGTGGCTGTCTGGTGGGCGGAATGCGGCTGCCGCAGGCACCGCAGCGCGGCACCCCTTGGCAGCCCGGCACCCTGGTGCATTGCGCATTGCACCACCCAGCCTTGCCTTAGGGCCAGCCCTGATAAAATTATCCAACCACCTATCTGCAAGAAAATTAATTCACCCTAGCATATTGCATCCCTCCATATTAATCTGTGTCCATTTACTGTACTCTGCCTAAAGTTAATTGTTCCCTAGTTTCCTACCTAAACAGCAGGGTTTTTTTTTTAAAAAAAACTGAAATATGCACTTTTAATCTATCACATGTTAGAAGTCTGCACTTTATGTTAATGTCTTGGTCCTTGTGGAGCCATTCCCCTTCCGTATACTGAAGGGAGTTGAATGGCAATCACTTGCACTCAATGATAAATAAAGCACTTGAAAAGCTGGGCTGTATATAAAATGGGCTTAAAAGCATTCCTTATATTACTAGCTCCCATTATGTCATTATAATATTCCACGATGGCAAGGGTATAGACTTCATGGCGGAAAAGCTTGTGTTTGTTTTCTTCCCTGCATCTCACCACCAGAAAACCTTATCTAGAACTAGTAAAAGAAAATGGCTGTGTTGGATGTGATTTCTACATACCGGTAGGTAGTTGTTGCTTTGCAATTTACATGCAAAGAGTCATGTTGTAGCCCAGTAGCTGCTTGTCATTAGCAACCGTCCCCATCCTTGGACTTTTTGTCCCTTAAGAGATTTTTTTAAAAAATCTGACTCAATACGTGGGCATTAAGTGCTTTTACACACAAATATGTGCACCACCTGTTAGCTCTACATGTGATTGCTTTACAGATGACGAGGAGCAGCTAAATGTATGAATCACTTATCCATAATGGATCTCCCTGGAGTGGGGGGTCCTATTCAATGAGAAGGGCTGAAACCATCTGCCCTGCCAATGTAGCTGCATCATGCATGAATACAACACTGAACCAGAATGGCATGTGTCATGCTGATAATTCATCCTTATAGGTAGTTGGTTAAAAGTTGGCTCTCCATAGGATTTGGTAAGGGGGGGGGGAGAGCAAGAGAGAGATTTCACATTCTAAATGTATCATTTTACTTTAACGCACCCAATAAGCCAGAGATATAAAGGAAACAACCCCCTTCTGTCAATATATTTGTAAAATCAGGAGTAAATTTAACAGAACTGGCTGAATAATTGCAAATCCTCTTCTTTTGAATAGTTCTTGGTTTCAGTCTAATGCTCCATGTATTGTCTTGCAAAACAAACAATTAAGAAAATTGGGAGAAAGTTTAAGCATCTTTAGAAAAAAAAACTAGAATTAATTCCCCACTAATCAAACAACTGATTAGCAGCAATATGTGCCTCTCTTTTATCTTTCAAATGCAAATTCTTCTTCTTTTTACAAAACAAAAACTAAATGAGTTTCAAAGACTGTTTCTAGCTACACAACTGACTGATCCTTTTAATGGAAACCAAATATTTCAAGTATACTAACACTTTAAAAACATCTGCATCAGACAGCAAAGCCAGAAGGAGTGAGGGGGTGGGTGGGTGAGGGAAGTAATTTCCATTTCAACTAAAATAAGGGGTTGGAAAGTCTGATGATAATGCACATAGGTCAGTAATGAATCAAGTACCATCATTTCTTATTTATAATCTCTATCAATTGACTATATTGTTATCTGAAATAGAATGAGATAAATGGCTTAAAATAATTTATTTTTTTAGGAGATCCGCACCATTCTGTCTGTAGATAGGGATATAGACCATTCTAAACATAGCAGTGGTGGAGGAATCCACTGGGATTTTTTAAATAGGGGGGGGGCGGGAAATAACGAATTGCTGCAATTTTCTCATTTATCCCATTAAATATATATTCTTGTATGGATTTTTAACTAGCGTACATATTTTTGCCAGCAATTTCTCTCAGCATAATGCCTTTTTTGTATGTAATTTTCACTAATACATTCACCTTCCCTGAATATATGCATTTTTGTAAACATTGGTTGGAGAACTGCATCACAAAATTTAGAGAAGTGAAAATTTGGAAAAAAAATGTCTGTGTTTCAGTTTGTGCATTGCTTTGGAAGAGTCTGAATTAAATATATTTGCCTTCAAATAAAAATCAAACTGATTTTCTCCCGCATCCCTGTGCACAACCTCCACTACCACCACCACCACCATCTGAGTTTAAACTCCCTTTTATTCTGGCATTCCCATCTTGATTCTCTAGTCTTAGTCTCCTTCTCCACTCCCTTCATTTTGTGTCATACCCCTTTATTATATAGTAAGGTTCAAGTCTTTCTTTCTTTCTTTTAGCAACAGAGAATTTCCTCATGGCTTATTGATAATAAATACAGAAATAATAATAATAATAATAATAATAATAATAATAATAATAATAATAATAATAATAATATATTATTTATACCCCGCCCATCTGGCTGGGTTTCCCCAGCCACTCTGGGCGGCTTCCAACAGAAAAATAAA
This sequence comes from Zootoca vivipara, assembly GCF_963506605.1. NCBI lineage: Eukaryota > Metazoa > Chordata > Lepidosauria > Squamata > Lacertidae > Zootoca > Zootoca vivipara. The sequence continues at coordinate 65,838,766 of NC_083284.1, read as the reverse complement.
ACACAGTAATCTATTAAACATTAAAAGCCTCCCTGAACAGGGCTGCCTTCAGATGTCTTCTAAAAGTCTGGTAGTTTTTCTCTTTGACATCTGTTGGGAGGGTGTTCCACAGGGCAGGCGCCACCACTGAGAAGGCCCTCTGCCTAGTTCCCTGCAACTTGGCTTCTCGCAACGAGGGAACCGCCAGAAGGCCCTCGGTGCTGGACCTCAGTGTCCGGGCAGAATGATGGAGGTGGAGATGCTCCTTCAGGTATACTGGGCCGAGGCCATTTAGGGCTTTAAAATCAGAGGCGATCAGGCCTGTGGCGTTTTTAAAAACGGGCCATTTACTGAGCTGATTTCACCTGTTACCTGTTTGAGCTCAAAGTCAACGGAACCTACAAAGGGATTCGTTAACAGAATCAGAAGACTATATGACTCACTTCAAATATGCTAGGCATAGCTGTCAACCCCCGGATTTGAAGATAAGGAATCCTATGGGGTCGTCAACTCCCGGATATGAAAGTAAGAGTGCTGAATAAGGGAATTTCCCACAAAAAAAGGGGAAAGTTGACAGCACTGATTCTAGGCAGGGCAAAACAACAAACCAGGATAGGTCAGTGCAATGTCCCCATAGCACAGACAGGATATTAAGCACTAGGGATGCGGGTGGCGCTGTTGTCTAAACCACTAAGCCTCTTGGACTTGTCAATCGGAAGGTTGGCAATTCAAATCCCCACAACAGAGTGAGCTCCCGTTGCTCTGTCCCAGCTCCTGCCAACCTAGCAGTTCGAAAGCACGCCAGTGCAAGTAGATAAATAGGTACCGCTGTGGCGGGAAGGTAAACAGTGTTTCTGTGCGCTCTGGCTTCCATCACAGTGTTTGGTTGTGCCAGAAGTGGTTTAGTCATCCTGGCCACATGACCCAGAAAGCTGTCTGTGGACAAACACCGGCTCCCTTGGCCTGAAAGCGAGATGAGTACCACAACCCCATAGTTGCCTTTGACTGGACTTAACTGTCCAGGGGTCCTTTATCCTTTTTTACTTATGCACTCTCAGAGGACAAGTTGAGTAGAAAATGACCACAGAACACAATCAGCACAGAACGCAACCACCAGCCCACCCCCCTCTACCCAGAATGCAGGACAACTACATCAGATTCCCCCAATCATGGCATGACATGCTAACAGGACCCTGCCCAAATTAATCAGGCAAACACATGGAGTTATTGCTCTATGTTACTCTGTTGATTAGGAAGGTGAACCAAGAAGAGAAGTGGTTCAGATCTCAGTTTTGCCCATATTGGTCCAAAACTGTTTGTGGCCAGAGTCCACAGGGGCGTAGCGGTAAATTGCCATGCCCCCAGGGGGCATGACGCCACTAGGTAACAACGCATGTAGAGGGGGATTGCGCCCTCCCGCGACTTCTAAACAGAGCCTAAACGGTCCAGGCTCAGGTGCCGATTGTGGGGTGGAGGCGCGGCCCCAAGTGCCACCCCCCCTCCAGCAGGCACCTGTGTGGCGATTTCGGCAGGTGCGCCTGCAGCTTTTTTTTTCAGGCTGCCGTGAAGAGGCAAGGGGCGGGGGTGCGGCCCCAAGTGACATCCCCTCCAGGGCGGTACCCGGGGCGGACTGCCCCCCAAACCCCCGCTTGCTCTGCCCTTGCACGCACCTGAATATGGGCAAGGGCTACCCACTTAACATCAACTGAGGGGGGGGGGACAGCCTTGCTCTGAATGTTTTAACTGTTTTTAATTTATGTGTGTAGTTAGCTTTTCTTTCATTCCATTTTGTGTTGTCGTTGTTGCCGCTATTGTTGTGTGGGTGGAAGGAAAATATGTTTCTGGGGAACGGAGAGCTGGGGAGAGCAGGGGGACCCCAATCACAGTGGTTGTGGTCAGGGGGAGGTATGCTGAGGGAAAACTGGGTAATAGGTGTTTAGCATAGGCAGTTAGTGACTGTTAGTAACAAGTGAGGGGGGGGGGTTGTGTTTGTGACATCAGGTCTGTGGCTGCTGTTGAATGCCAGGTCAGCTCTGAATAAGATCTGCCACATCCATGATCTGATTGTGGAGATGGAGTCAGATCTGGTCTTGAGCTCTTTGGAGGAGAAGCAGAATAGAAATGTCAAAAATAAAATCTGAACAATAAATAGATGACAAATATTGATAGATTTCTGTTATTGTTCTATTTTGGTCACTATTTATGAAGTGGTGTATAAATCTCACAAATAAATACTTCGACCGAAAGTCCAGAGGTAGCAGTATTACCAATTTACGATGGGGTGAAAGGTCCACAGGCCATTAAGGACTTGCTCACAAATTTAATGGCAGCCACATGAATTATGATAGCTACGAAGTGGAAGGGGCAAGCAGAATATAAAATGGAAGAATGGTATAAAGAGGTGTGGGATATAGCTATTAATGATAAATTAACATGTGCTATTAAGGCAAGACAGAGAATATGCAGGAGAAATGATTTTGAGAAGATATGGAGGGTGTTTGTAGAATTTGTACTGTTAAAACAGAAATGGGTCAAACCATCGCAAGAGGTGTTGAAATTTTGGGAGGTTGGATAGTTACAATGGAATGGTCTCAGTGGTGGGGTGGACATTTTTATTCTTATTTATTTATGGTTATTACTTTGTCAAAATAAAATAATAATAATAATAATAATAATAATAATAATAATAATAATAATACAAAAAAGAGAAATAAATACTTAAAATAATGTTGACGAGCAAAAAAAATCTAGAATATTTGCTATGTTAATTCACAACAGTTGAGTTTAGGAATAATTTTGGGGATCAAAAATAATTTCTTTCAGCTCGAATTCCTACAGGCTAAAAATCAAAATGAATGTACTTATTGTTTCAAGTTGTCATTTATTTGATTTATTCCTCCCAGAAAGAGTGAGGTATCTAGGCATGGTGTAATATTCTACAGCACAGCACAGTTTGTTAGTTGCCAAGGTAACTCCATTTTCCCGAGATGTGTTTGTGGGTTTGGCTTTGCTCTTTGGAGTTATACACCCCTGTGGTGGAAAAATAAATGTGATCAGCTTATGCATGGGGGAATACAAAATGTGATGAACCATGGAAAATATTAAATTGCTGACATTTTGTGCTTCTGCTGTATAATTTCCTGAAGACTATTGTTACAGTGATTAGTTTTTTCCCCGTGAATACAGTTTGAAAAATTGTAATTAGACATAGGAGCTGAAATGTTCTCAAAGCTAGGAGGGTCTATTACCACTTCATTATATCCAAGAAATAAGTGATGCAAGGGCTAAATTCTTTGCCACTTTGAAAACTATGCCAACCATCAACTTCAGAGTGCGTGAGGGGACCATAAGCTCTTTGGGCATTGTTCTTTGGTGTTAAATTTTGGCATGGTGGATATGCGAAGTTTCAGGAAAGGACTGGAAAGGGATTTTAAAAAACCTATGGGTTTAGATTTTAGGTTGGAAGTTCCATTTCATAATTTTATTAAACTATGTGAAATACTCAGTTAATTAGCAACATAGGGAACTTGTTTATCTTTTAGTTGTGGTTAGAACCTTGTTTGCTAAATATCACATACAACACCAGTGATTAGAGAATGGAGAGATACAATATTGGAGTGTGCAGATATGTCTAAATTAAATGAATTTTTAAGACACCAAGAATGAAGGTAGAGACAATATATGCTTTTGATATAGTGGTGAAAAATATGGATTACAGTAAAAACAAAGGTTAATCACAAGCCTTGGATTTACAATGCACTGATAATTTGATGCACAAGTTGTTCCCATTTTAACTGGTAATGGGGTTTGTATAGTTATCAGTTTTGTTTCAAATAATTGATAGTTTTGTGTAATTTGAGGAATAAAATAAGTTATTAAAAGTTAACAAATGGAAAGGGATAGTGAATATGAGTGTTCCAGTTATTCCTGCTTGCCTTTCATGTTGGCCTTCATGAGTTGAAATAAAAACTTCTGAATCAGGGAGCTTCTTGTATTTATAGAGGTTTCTTGTGCATTTTAGAACCTTGATTTTCTAGGTTTCCAAAATATGTGGGGAAACTCCCTGATTCAGAAGTTCACCTTACAACTTGTGGCAGGTGGCTGGAATATCAATGGGGGCCAGATTCAATACACTTGTCCCATATCTTCTTCTTTGTGTGTTAACTCAAAAGTGACATTGACTTAAGTTCTTCTGGCTGGCTGAGCTGTGGTGAGGAAGTTAGGGTGGTGTATCTCTGTTTCAGCCAAGATGAGGAATGTAACCACCATAGCCCTGGGGAAAAGCCCAAGATATGTTGAACCCAAACTTTTCCATCGCAGGGGATGTTGAACTTAGATCACTATAAACCAGTGAGACTTGAAAAGTCTCCCCAGTGCACTTTGAGCTTGTCAAACAATCACCGGGTGATGACATTGAGACATTTCTACTTGTTTCCAAGAAGATTATGGAAGCCACTCAACCAGCCCCATGCAGAGCTTGTCCGAGGCCTCAGACAAAGTTATAAACTCAAATAAAAAAACAGCCAGTCTCTGGCAGGGCCTCCCTGCTGGCTTAGCTCTCCAAGGCCCGGGGCAAGTATACCCAGCTGCCCACCCCCCTGCACAGGCCTGGTCTCGACAATAATTAGTGCATCTTTTAGGGTTACATATATAGTGATGATGATTGACCTCAACACCTCTGATATTGATGAGCTAAAACAAGTGGTACTACAATGGTATGAAATGACTGGCTTGTTGTGATAGATCCCAGTCAGTCAAGAGTAAACCCCAGAAGGCAGAAATATGATGTTTGAATCCAATCAATGGGGGTGAGGCTTAGCTCATGGGGGAGAAATAATATCTAAATAAATGATGCTGAATGTCCATAGCAAAAGAGAGATTGTGAGTGATGCTGAACAAGCCAACATTTCTGGAGAGTGCCACCTAACCCATTGGAGGAAAATGAAAATATCCTTGAGTTTATTGGAGGAAGAGTGATAAATAATTGTAACTGTACTAATATACAACCCCCGTGCAAGGTTTTCTAGACATGCTTAGGATACCCAGATTTGCAAATATTCCCATTAGATGCCCCAAATCATAATCTCCATTTATGCAGAATAAGAGATTTTCTGATTTTCAAGAGCTAATAAGCAGATTCTTTTGTTCCATTTCTTCACTTTCAGCTGGGTAGGCAAGACTTTCATCTTATCAGCTCACTAGTATGGAATTTCATATCCATATTTTTTATATAAAAAAAAACTTCATACATCTCTTTTCAATCTATCATGATCTACAGGACAGTTAAGCATATAGATATAAGGATAGATATAAACATGTTTTGTGACTATCCCCTCATATTTTTCCTGATACCCTGTTTTGGTATTTTTAAAAACATCTCCGAGACAAGACAAGTTTAGTTTTGTACTTAATGAGCTTGCAGGTAGGATGATTACTACAGAGTAATAGCTGCTTGCCCCTTGAGTGTTTCCACAGATGTCAGAAGTAGCTCTCCAACTTTTTGCTAATGTATTCATTTGCCTGCAGAAATCCAGTGCTGGGTCATTCCATGCTGTGAATTGATTATAGCCTTTCTGGCTGCATGATTTTCCCATTATGCACAATTTTATAGGAGTTTGCATTTGTTAGATTTGGATATCAATATGTTTGGAGCTTTGGATCCTAGCTTCCTCAAAAAAGAAATCAAATGACTTATTTTACAGCAGCAATAATTTAAATTGTAAACAGTTCAGGGACAGGGACCTGTCCCTTTGTTGTTGTTGCTTCAGTTACTGTGATGAAGTTATAGAATATCAGCATTATCTGGAGAAACACTCCCTCCAATATCTAGCCCCCCATTCTCAAGAATTCAAGGGAAGCCCTCCTTTGAGTGTCCTCAACATCTGATGCTTGATGGACAAGGGAGAGGGAGAGGCTTCTTCATACTTTCTCCTAAGTTATTTATTTATTATGGAATCATTTGCCTAAGGAGCCCCCACCCCGACTAGCTGGCTGTTTAAGACTTTAGCACTCAGATTGACTTTGTGATGTAAGCTGGTTGTTAGGTTTCACTGCTGTTTTATGGGTTGGCTGTTCCTGCTGCCAAGCTTCGTAGTCTGTTTCAGTTGCTTTTAATTTTATTGGAAATTCTTAACTGTGTAAGCTACTTTGGGAACTTGTTTCTGGGCTGGAAATTGTGCACATTTTCCCATGTATAAATAAAAGAAATCACAAATATTTTAAGAATCCAGTGCTGTTTATAAAAGGCTCAGAAATGTTAGTGAGGATCCCCCAGATCATTTGGTGCCAGTTAGAAGTGGTTCTTCACTCCAAATCTCCAAATCTCCCTGGGGCTTTATGCAGACGTTAAATAGCATGAGGGACAACATAGAATGCAGGGCACCACATCATAGCTGCCAAGTCTCCCGTATTCCCCGGGAAACCCCCCGTTTTTCCAGCCGTTTCCCGCTGGCAGCCTGGATTTTAAAAAAAACCCGTAAATCCCCCAGATTCTTACCGGCCCAGGGAGGCTCCTTCTGCGCATGTCTGAAGTCTCTGGACATGCACAGAAGCGATTTCTGGCACTGCGACCATTTTGGAAATGGGCAGAGCATGTGTAGAAGCAAAATCCGGGGCTGCTCTTCCCACTTCCAAAATGGCCGCCGCACGACTTCCGGTGCCGATCCCAGATTTTTCAATCTGGGAGTTGGCACCTATGCACCACATGGTGCTAAAGAGTAGCTTCCCGTAATTACTTTTTGGAAACAGCCCTAGAGGTAGGAGCAGAACTACCTCTACCTCTCACAGGGCTGCCAACTCTCAGCTCCCTGAGATGTTCCAAAAGGACACTGTGGTCAACCGTCTCAAAGGCCACCAAGAGGAAGAGGCAAATTAGCAGAGATGAATTTCCCCAATCTTTCTCCTGACAAATATCATCAACCAGAGTGACCAAGGTGATTTCACTGGCCAGGTCTGAAGCCAGACTGGAATGGATCTAAGTACAGTTGTACCTTGGTTGTTGAACGCCTTGGTACTCGTACATTTTGACACGGCTTCCACAGCTTCCGATTGAGTGTAGGAAGCCACGCCTTGGTTTCCAAACATTTTAGGAAGTCGAACGGACTTCCGAAACGGATTCCGTTCGAGAACCAAGGTACCATTGTACTGTAAGCAGTTTTCTCCAAGCATGGCTAAAGTTGGACTGCCACCATCTTCTCAAACACTTTGCCCCCAAAGGGGATATGTGCAACTGGGTGACAGTTGTTTAATACTTCTGGGTTCAGGGACATCTTCTTAAGGAGGGGATGTGCCACATACCCCTCCCTCAGTGAAGCACAGATCACTTCCAGGATCCACCCAGTCAACCCCTGTGACTAGCCCTAAGAAAACAAGATGAGCTCAAGAGTCAACGGGGAAGGTGGTTGGTTGCACTGCAAGCAGTTTGCTTACATCCTCAGGCAACCATAACTGAAACTGAACCTCTCAGTGTCTTAAGAAGGCCTGGTTCACAGGGAGATTGATGAGATCATTGAATTGTTCTTTGGCTTATAATGACGGAAATTTGTTTTTGCTACTCACCTTACTGTGCTTCTATGATGCATGGCACATGGCATATGGTTTGACATGTTATAAGGTAGTTTTCTGTGTTGCTGTAACCCCAGCCCCTTAGGTAAGGGAGATCCATTGGACAGGACACTTATGACATAAAGGTAAAGGCAAAGGGGCCCCTGACCATCAGGTCCAGTCGTGTCCGACTCTGGGGTTGCGGCGTTCATCTCGCTCTATAGGCCGAGGGAGCCAGCGTTTGTCCGCAGAGAGCTTCCGGGTCATGTGGCCAGCATGACAAAGCTGCTTCTGGCGAACCAGAGCAGCACACGGAAACGCCATTTACCTTCCCGCCGGAGCGGTCCCTATTTATCTACTTGCACTTTGATGTGCTTTCGAACTGCTAGGTGGGCAGGAGTTGGGACCGAGCAACGGGAGCTCACCCCGTTGCAGGGATTTGAACCGCCAACCTTCTGATCAGCAAGCCCTAGACTCTGTGGTTTAACCCACAGCGCCACCTGACATAAACATGATCAAATAATTCAGCTGACATTAAAGAATACATTTTATTTAATTAACATTTACAATCACCCTTCCCCACCTATAATATAATAATAATAATAATAATAATAATAATAATAATAATAATTTATTATTTATACCCCGCCCATCTGGCCGGGTTCCCCCAGCCACTCTGGGCGGCTTCCAACAAAACACTAAAATACAGAAATCCATCAAACATTAAAAGCTTCCCTAAACAGGGCTGCCTTGAGATGCCTTCTAAAGGTCTGGTAATTGTTGTTCTCTTTGACCTCTAGTGGGAGGGCATTCCACAGGGCGGGCGCCACTACTGAGAAGGCCCTCTGCCTTGTTCCCTGTAACTTGGCTTCTCGTAGCGAGGGAACCACCAGAAGGCCCTCGGCACTGGACCTCAGTGTCCGGGCAGACCGATGGGGGTGGAGACGCTCCTTCAGGTATACTGGGGGTGGGGGTTGCATAGAGGGTGCATTAGGTTGTGGGACAAGTTCCCCCAGTTCCTTAGGTTTCTAAATGTGCCCACAGGCCCCCAAAGTTTGGCAAGCTCTCACCTTACCACTACACTACTGTGCTAAATCCTGTTATGAAAGGATGAGGTATTATTATATAGAACACACACTAAATGGTTCCTTCTCCAATCATTTCACTCTCTGCAGGACCACTAACTTTGATTTTCATTCTTGTCATGCTCTGCACACTCAGCCAGTGACTTGTTTCCATTGGCTTTAAACAGAGAAGAAAATCTTAATAACTTTTGAGCCGCTTCCCATAACTTCCCAAAACCAATGGAAGTATCTGCTCCCCCGCAAACCTGAATAAAGTTACCTCCGTTCTTTTGATGAAAATTGGAAAGGAATGTATGATATGCCTGCAGAAGAAAGGGTCGAAATTTCACTTTGGGGCGCCATTTAGCTTGCTGTTTATCATATTGATTTGAAATTTGGCACATTCATAGACCTGATCAGTTAGATCATTTAAGCTGAATTTCAAGTTATTTGTTTTTATAATAAGGTATTTAATTTTGAAGCTTGTAATGGTGAAACCTTGTTTTCCCTGCTCACCTTAACAGCAGAAGCACTCCCATGCCTCTCAGATTATCAACAAAGCATAGTCACTATACACCCCCCCCTTTACTTTAATGTCCAAATCTACTACTCAGTTTTATTGCATTGGCTGCATTCTTTATAAATATGTTAAAGGATGTTGGGGACTTTACTCGTTTTTGCCTTTTGTTCAGTATCATTTACTCTAATTATAGCTTCCTGGTTTTTTATACACAATCCATTCCTCATAGACTGTACTCTGCAATGTAGTGAACATTTCATTTCAGCCAAGGCTGCTGAAGGATTTTTTTCTAGGTCAATAAATGCTATATAAATGTATTTCCCAATCTCCGGCCTTCTCTCTTTCAATATGCAGCTTTCTGTATTTCTCTTTGCTTCCTAAAACCAAATTCATTTCTACTTGTCATTTAATTTTGTTCCAGTCCTTTGAATGATCTTTGTTGGTTTTTCTTATTATTTAAGAAAACACATGTCTGAATATATTTGTTGTCCTGCATTCTTTGCATGTACCTTTTGGGACATAGGTAACATTATATCCTCTCCTGCCTAAAAAGCAAATGGCACATTACCATTCAGACATTTCTTTGATTAAACCTGCCATGTCATCTATTACTGCTGATTTATTTCTTCTCAGTTCCTCTAACGCACTGACAAATTCCAGCTGAAATATTTGGTTAAATTTTGGCATTTTACATCACTTCTCTTTCTTTATGTTATTTCCTGAGGACACCTTCCCTGCCAGCAAAATCCTGTGCATGTCTACTCAGAAGTAAGATGCATGTTGGCCTTAGTCCTACATGGGGACAGGGGAGAAAATTGATTCCATTCATACTTAATCCCAAATTTCTGAAACAATACATGAACCAAGACACAGGCAGCTTTGCAATGCAGTTCTCCAGCCAAATGTGTTAAAAAAATCTACACACTTGGGGGAAATGGCATCTCAAAATGCATAAGTTATGGAAACTAATGTATAGAAATGTATATTGCAGGCAGGATGCGGGTGGCGCTATGGTCTAAACCACTGAGCCTCTTGGGCTTGCCAGTCAGAAGGTTGGCAATTTGAATCACCGTGACGGAGTGAGCTCCCATTGCTCTGTCCCAGCTCCTGCCAACCTAGCAGTTCAAAAGCATACCAGCGCAAGTAGATAAATAGGTACCTCTGTGGCGGGAGGATAAATGGTGTTTCTGTGCGCTCTGGCTTCCGTCACAGTGTTTGGTTGTGCCAGAAGTAATTTAGTCCTGCTGGTCACATGACCTGGAAAGCTATCTGCGGACAAACACTGGCTCCCTCAACCTGGAAGCGAGATGAAAGCTGCAACACCATAATCACCTTTGACTGGACTTAACCGTCCAGGGGTCCTTTGCCTTTTACACATTAAAGAGGCACTAGGAAAATTGAATTACTGATTGTGGTTTCAAATGCAGTTTTAAAATACTCTCAGTGAAAGAAGATGGGGCAGTTTTTCATAAGAACATAAAAAAGCTGCAGGATCAGGCCAATGGTCCATCTAGTCTAGCATCCTATTCTCAGTGTAGACAAACAGTTGCCTTTGGGAAGCCCTGAAGTAGCTCCTGCAGTTTCTAGCAACTGGTGTTCAGAAACATTTTTGCCTCAAACTGTGAAGACCATGCAGACATCTCAGCTAGAAGCCATTGTAATCTTATCCTCTGCAAATTTGAATAATTCTTTTTTAAAGCCATCTAGGCTGGTGACATTCACTGCCTCCTGTGGGAGTGAATGCCATAGTTTAAATATGCATTGTGTGGAAAAAGTCATATATATAATCTGTCCTGAATCTTCCAAAACCCAGCAGGAGCTTCCATCAGCCAGTCAGAAGCCGTGCTTTGGTTTCCAAAAGTTTTGGAAGACGAATGGACTTCCGGAACGGATCCCGTTCAACTTCCAAGGTACGACTGTAATGGATCATGCAGAAATGGCAAAGCTGACAGCGAAATTAAGAGGTCAAAATGACAAACTTTTTATAGAAGTATGAAGGCCTTTTATGGACTATTTTAGAAAATATAAAATTGTGTACAGGTTTCAAGATAAAAGCAGCAGAAGAAAAATGGCAAAAAATTGTAACAGAGAAACTTTTTTGTAATTGATAAAGCTGTAATGTAGTAGAAAAGGTTTGAATAAGAACACTGTGGAGATGAAGGTGGGAAGTCAACTTATGAAAAAATGTATTTGATTTGTGTATTGTGAAAATGTTTGAATTTTTTAAAATAAAAATGTGTGTGTGTGTGTACAAACTTTCTTCTAACCACTTTCTAAATGCCATGCACAATTTTCTAAACTTTTATCATGTCATCTCTTATGCACCTTTTTTCTACACTGAAAAGTCCCAAACTTTCCTCATAGGAGAGTTTCTACATCCCTTTGATCCCTTTGGTCCAAATGATCATTCTGAAGCTCAGAATTGCAGTCACTCACAGATAGTAATTAAATAACGGAGACAGAAGAAGAAAAATGATCGTTCCTGAATGCTTAACATATTTTACATCTCATCAACTTCATTATTTCTTCTCTTCCTTACAATTAGTCATTTGCTTCACACACAGAGAGAATTGCATGTGGAATATAGGAAATCTTCCAGAGATTCCATGAATATGTGTCATACCTTAAATTGCTTTTAAACTGTTTCTTTTTTATTTAAAAAGTACAGATTTTCAGAATACCTTGAAGGAATAGGAACCTTTATATATTTGAATACAAAAGCTTTAAAAAAACCCTCACAGAAATGGGATGTGCAGTCATTCATCTGTCAGATTGCTAGGATAGTAGGTCTCATTGTATTGCATGGGATGGCTCCAGACAGTTGTTGAAGTTGGGTCTTTTCTGGGGGCCCAATATCAGTTAGGAGCCCAGTAACCCAACAATGTTGCCTTTCTCACTTCCCTTCTTCCTTTCTTCAAGGTGAAGAGGATCAGCACAACAGCACCTGTAATTTGCACACCCTTCGAGTTAAGAGGACCAAAGCGGGAGGCAGTGCCGGATTTACATGTTTGCGTGCCGAGGTTGCCAGACACCCCCCCAATAAATAACTCACACCACACACAGAATTTTAGTTTGGGTTTTGGCATTAATATGGCCACAACTTTACTTAAATACAATTAAATGTGAGTGTTGGCTTAGGCATTGGTTAATCCATCTGTCCCCCACCTGGGACAGATCAGCTCCGACTTCCCTAGCCGTATAGGGAAGTCAAGTAAACACCCCATGGGAGAGGAGGTAGCTGTGTCCAGGCACTCTCCCCTCGACCAGAAATGCTCCCCAAGGCTCGTGCTCTGTAATGGCCCCAGCCCTGCCCGTTGCGGGGGTGTATGGACTAGGGCCCCAGAGCCCCAGAATTCCTTTAATGGAATACTTCTATGTGGAGCAGCATTTTACTGAGGGGTAGGCACCTCCATGCCATACCCCTCCACCAACCAGAATTATTAACCAATGCCTAACCGCCAACCTAACAAGTTGTGACGATTTGCTAAGCAGTAGGCAAAAACCAATGGCAACAGCCAATCAGCCAAATGGCAAAATTCCTACTGGGCCCTTGCAAAGCAATGTCAGGCTGAAACCGGTGGGCGGGAGGGAGATCTGAAGCACTTTGCAAAAGTGAAACTAACTGCTGGATGCTGAAGTTTTAAGGGGCCCTTCCTGTCAATCAAAAATTGCTACATGCTTTTTACCCCAGCAACCCAGAAGGGTCCTATCACACACACTCCCTCTCTTCCAACACCACCCCCAACCCGGGAGATGTCTTTTAACCCTTCCGCAACCCGCGCTCTCCCGGATTGGAGAACGCGCTATGCTGATCAAGCTATAGCTTAGGGCCCCACTCTCTTAGCCCCCCCCCCAAAAAAAAATGTAAAGAAAACAACAACCCTGGATGTACATTTCTAAAATATGAGATAAAAAACAAATAAAATGGTTTTAGATACCCATTAGGTCCATAAATTACCATATAACATATATTCAACACCCCCCCCCAAAAAAAGCAGCGACAATTTGTTGTTTACAAAGGACAGCTGGACATATAAAGGGCCCCATTACCTTCAGTAGCTTAGGCCTCATACACCTTTGTATTTTCTAATATAGCTTTCATGCTTGCTTGAAAGACAGGTTTGTGTATTGAAAGATACCCATCTCCCCTTACAAAGGTCCTCAATGGAAATGCATAGGGGAAAATGGTTTCAGCATGTAAGACTGCAATCCTAACCACAGTAGGGGGCTAGTTCCGAGTAAATATACAGAGAATTCTGCAGCACATCCATCTCCATTCAATTTCACAATGTCATTTGAACAGATTTAAGTTTGAGATCATGCTTAATTGCTGTCCCCAAGGATGCTCTTTTGAATTAGGGCATGTTATTAATTAACATTCATCATTCCAGTCCTAAAATCTAGTTCAAGGGGACGATCATTTTAGAGGCACTCTAAACATTAGCGGGAACATCGCCTGCATTTGTTGCTTTGACTTTCTTTTTGCAGAAAAGAGCAAAGTGTTTCAGAATAATGCTGCTATTAGGGCTGGCTGAAGCCTGGTTTTGGAGTGCATTAAAACTCTAAGCAAACTTTAGCCTAGAGCTATGGGTGTACACAGCCATTTAGGAAGTGCTTTGTTATGGAACAAAAATGAATGTCCGAAAACATTAGAAGAGCAGGGAAGGAGAGACTTCAGGCTTGCAGGATTTTATTTTGCCCCCCCCCCAAAAAAAAACCCCTTGAGACCCACCAACCAGAACCAGGTGCAAAAAACATGCACTTAGAATTAAATAATTATGAGCCATTTGCCTCTGTGCACAGAGCTGTACACTTTTTTCCTGAAGAGACTAGACTTCCTCCACCCACTAGGAACCATGGAATGTGGACACTCATCTACAAATTATACAAAAGGGAGCACGTGTATTCTTGACATCATACGTCACACTTCTCAACATGACTTTGCAATTACGCTTTTCTTCAGCTTCTTGGTAAGATTTCCACAAAATGTAGCCTACATTGAAACCCAAAGGATACCAGTTGGGCAACACAGCTGCATTATTTTCATGGCAATCAAATGGATTTTGACAAAATCATTGATTTGCTCTTGGTTGATTGTCTTATCGTATTTTGCCTTTCTACCGAGGAGAGTACAGAGGAAGTGATAATAAACTGGAATTGTCCTGACTACCTTCTGAGGGAGTGTGGACGGAGAGAGATTAAACTGAGGCCTTGTGATCAGCATGCATGACACCATCAGGAGCAGGGCTAACCAACAGGACTTCTCCTCATGTTTTCAGTGCAAGAAGTGGGTTGTGTGAACTCTTAGCAGATACTGAAGTTTTGTACACAAGGAGAAGCCAAAGGAATCTAGATTGTGACAGAGGACATCACCACTCCCTTTTGTGTAGAGCAAAGTACACAGTTTGGTCCCTTTAATGACAAGGTATGAAGTGAACACAAGCTAACAATAAATAAATAGAAGGTGTTGTTGGTATTCAACAACCTCAAACCAGAGAACAGTCAGGTCTTGCACTCATCTAAATGGCTGTACTATTCAGACCCAAGGCAAGGGATTGAACTGCCTAAGGACTGACCCCTTTCATCTCTTTAAGGGCCACTACTAAAATGAGGCTGCATTTTAAGATGTAGTTAAGCCGTATTTTAATTAATTAATTGTTTTTTCTATTATGTTTTATTGTAATTTATATTTGGTGTTAGCTGCCCTGAGCCCTGCCCATTCCTTTTTCTCTTCCTGCCCCTCACCCTAACTTAATTTTAAGAACTTTCCTTTCCTTTTCTGCTGTATTAGTGTGGCTGCTGATTTCTCTGCTAACCCCTTGCCTCTTTCATGTCTTGCATTGCTCTGAGAAAGGGCTTGTGCCTCCTCTGAGCTAATCTAGCGCTCATCGGCACATTTCCTTCTTTATATGCTACCAAAGATGCAGAGGAACCAAGTTCTGCCTGACATTGGGGGGGGGGCGGCGGCGCATCATATATCATGCCCTCCTCAAAAAGGGCACATGTTGTGGTGAGACCTGGCAACCAAACTCTTGTGTTGTGGGTGGGTACGATTGGATAGCCACAACACCCGATTGGTATATCCCTTGATGCTGGGTTCAATCTGACCAATGGGCACTAGCCAAAATGGATCAAGGGACCTATATATGCCAATGCATGTCACCCTGAGCTTTCTCTCTTGGTCAGTGCATCGGAACACACACACACCTCTCCCTATATTTAGGGCTTAAGTGCTTGACCTTGCTATGCCATCGTGTGTCATCTGTCATTGGGACAGGGGCACGGCAGGAATTTTTCCCACTTGGCTGATTGGCTCTTGCCATTTGGGTTTCGCCTGCCACATAGCAAATCATCACAACTTGTAAGGTTGCAGATAGGCTCTGGTTCAGGTGATAGGGGTGGGGGAACGCTGTTGCCATCCCTATGCAAAGGGGTATTCTGTTAAAGGAATCCAGGGACTCTATGGTTTGGTCAACCCTGCGAGGGGTTGTGCCCATGCCTGAGTCCAGGGGGACATCTGGGTGGCGGACATAGCATGTCTCTGGCTTTCTGCCATTCCAGTTGTTCACCCTAGGCTGACCTATGATGGAGCTCTGGGTCAGCGCTACCTGCCACAGTGCAGGGAGCTAGTCGAACCAGAGCCTATGCAACCATTCACTTGCTGTAATCAATAAAGTTGTGGCCTAAATTCTGCCAAAAACCAAACCAAAATTTGAGTCTTGTCTGAATTTATTTAAGGGGGAGGTTTAAAGGCCTGAACACGCAACTGTGCATAGCTGCCAAGTCTCCCGTATTCCCCGGGAAACCCCCGTTTTTCCAGCCGTTTCCCATTGGGAGCCCGGATTTTAAAAAACCTGTAAATCTCCCGGATTCTTACCGGCCCGGGGAGGCTCCTTCTGCGCATGTCTGGAGTCTCTGGACATGCACAGAAGCGATTTCTGGTGCTGTGGTCATTTTGGAACTGGGCAGAGCCTCCATAGTAGCAACTTTCGGGGCTGCTCTGCCCAGTTCCAAAATGGCTGCAGCGCGACTTCTGGTGCCAATCCTGGATTTTTCAATCTGGGAGTTGGCACCTTTGCAACTGTGTGACATCAGGAGGAGCCTGCAAGGCCTGACAGGGTCCTCTGCCACCATGGAGAGGCCTGATGGGGCCCACCACCACTGCAGGAGACCCAGTGGGTCCACCTGCCACCACAGGGAGGCCCAATGGGGCCCTCAGCCATCACAGCCCGGCCACACAAGACTTAGGAGAATCAGTCCCATCCCCACATACTTGGCTTTGGTACCTATGCAAAGAGGAGAGTCTGCACATGAGTTCACTGGGGGGGGGGGGAAGGAGCTTCTTTGTTGGATAACCCCTCAGGAAGAAAAGCCCTAAGAAAAGCCCCTCAGGAAGAAAAGCCCTAAGAACCAGGTGCACATTGGTGGGGCATGGTGTGTTTTGCTAACCTCAGTCAGTCCCAGAAGCTGAGGCATTTTCAAGTACTGGCACCAGCCAGGAGGCATTAATTTTGCACAATGCAGGGGGAAAAATATTTATTTCCTTTGCTATACAAGAGCATCAAGAGGCTGTGTGTACGATAATAAGCTTTGTCCTTGCTGCTTTTTCTCTGAGCTTTAAGGTACTTAAACATAAGAGGCAGACTCAAAGCGTTTGAGCTCCCCCCCCCCCCCTTTGAGCATTTCCATGATTAAAGTTCTATACAACACCCCCTGTTCTGATCCCAGATTGGCATATGACTGCATATGGTTTTGTGTGTTTGTGCACACATGGCATTGTATAGACAATTTTAAAAAGCCGGCTGCATAGTAATTTAGCACACCGCATTTTAGAAGCAATGTGGAAACTGTTTCTAGGTAACAGGTTATTTCCTCATAATGTACTAATTAGCAGTGATCAACTTCCACTGGGTCAGCAGCTGTAATTAGAAGAAACTGAATGCAGGCAAATTAGGTCTTGAAGGAGCACTAGCTTATGCAGGTAAGATGCTGAGACGGATGACTCAGCATGCATGCGTATAATAGAGCCCTAGGGATGCCGTTCAAGAAAGTTGGTATGGGGGTGGGAAGCGCTTTTAAGACCAGACACACAAGTGCCCCCCTCCCTTGCCTGCTGTTTACCAGGACTGAAGGTGACCCTCATGGCCAAACAATGAGATAGACAAAGGAGACAAAGCATCATCAGGTGGCATTTTTTTAATATAATATATCAAAGTTACTCCGTAAGAGATTTAAAAAGATGGAAAGGAGCTTTGGGGAAAGCAGGATTAAGTCTGAAAAAGCAGCAAGGTTGTTACAGATTCTCTTCCGTGTGTGTGAGAGAGAAATGCCCATCAACTGGTGGAGGGGGGCTCAAAAAAGGGGGGGGTTAAGACTCCTTGGCCCCTAGGAGTTGACTGCTATGGAGAGAAAGCTTGGTGAAATGAATAAAATGTTATTAGCTTGAATGGTCCTGTTTGAGCAGGGTATAAAAGAAGCATTATGTATGTTTAATGCAATATAAGGTCTCCTTTTTCTGAGGGCCAAGTGAGGTGGGAAGAAGATGCATGAGGATCATGAGGTGGGGAAAATGTGTCTCATCTCTTTGGCACCACCGAGGCCCCATCAAAATAACCCTCCCCACACTCCCTGAATTTTTCAGTGGGAAGAACCCTCTATTGACATAGGTGGAGCTTTCTTTCCACTGCAATTTTGACATGACAAGGATAGGGGGATAAAGGCCCCCCCCCATGCCATGGTCCCACTCCTGGCTCTCCAATGCCAGGTATCTGTTAAAGAAAACACACACACCTGTATAAGGACAAGCTACATGATAAACATCCTTTCTGGTTTGACATTTGGGCCCTCTAGACCGGGCATCCCCAACCTGCGGCCCTCCAGATGTTTTGGCCTACAGTTCCCATGACCCCTAGCTAACAGGACCAGTGGTCAGGGATGATGGGAACTGTAGTCCAAAATATCTGGAGGGCCGAAGGTTGGGGGTGCCTGCTCTAGAGCAACAGGTCATCATGGGTTGAAACTAAGGATGGGGTGTTCCATTTCAGATTTTGAGTAGGGGTTCATACTACCGAATGCTTTCCCTGGTGGAGAAAATGCTACAAATGGGGGGGGAGAGGATGTAAGGGAGAATGGGCAGCTAGAATGGGCTGCTTCCTAACTTGCCAGGTTTCTACACGGGACAATGGAGTCTGAAATGGTACAGACCATCAAGAGTTTTGCCATATGGTGACCTGTTGCTCTAAAGAGGACAAATCAGTTCTGAGAAAATACTCTTGCTTTCACTGTCATTTAGAAAGTTGTGGGTAGATATTCTATATCAGTATAAATGCAGAAAGCAAGGATGTGCACCATTACCTGGAACATAAAAATGGGCAGGAAACTAATGTTTAATTTGCAAGGAATTAGCAGCGAAATGTGTGTATGTTTTGCAAAATATAGGCGAGAGACTGTATAAGTGTACTGCCTAGAGCTTGTCACATATACAGAATTAATAGGAATGTACAAACACCTCCTGAGAAACCCTGCTAGCATTACCAAAACCCTTTGCTTCCCTTGAAATTTCTTGAACATTTGTTTAGAGGAATGTCCACATTAGCCTTGAAATTCTGGTTTTGGCAAAATGTAGCAGAACTTAGATATTTATTACCACTTCTTTCCTTTTTAATACTCTCTTTATTAAAGTTTTTCACATTGCAATAACAGCTACAAAAACTATAAACAGAACAGGTGGAACACAGAGTCCTCTCCTAGAGGCAATTCTCAGTTCCCATCACCTACAGAGGGTTGCTATCCCTTCCAGCTCTAACCTGGGATCTCTTCTTTTTCCTCCACACTCTGGGAGACCAACACTTCTTCACCACATGCCTCTTCCTGGAAGTCCCCATTCAATTGCTTTGACAGTTTATTTCCCAGCTTGAACAAAGGATCTAACACCATTGAGAAGCAGTCAACATCAACACCAACAGCACAGCTTTGCTAGTCATCTGCATTCATGTTTTCTACTGAATCTGTCTGAGAAAAATCTGCCGATCTCATGAAAACTGTTTGCACTTCATTCTAATTTCCTGAGCTTCCCATTTCATTTCAGATGGAATTTGATGGCAAGTCTAGCAAGGACATTTGCTGAGTTTGTTTTAACTACTTTCAATGCAAACAATATCTGAAACCACATGTCGGGCAATCCCTTGCACCCAGAAGTCCAGCACTGGAGTCCTCCAGATGTTGGATTCTAACTCCAACAGGACCCCACCAGTCCTCGTGACCACTAAGCTGAATGACCTTCAGGGTATTAGGCCAATTCAGGAAGAAAATTTTTATCAATGGTTACAAGACATGGAAACCATGCTCTCCAACCACAGAGAAAGAGTGACGCGCTGAACACTCGCTGCTGAGCGTCAGAATCCCAGGAGGAATATCCCATTCATGTTCTGCTTGCAGACTTCCCATGAGTGGCTACTATGAGAACCAAATGCAGAACTAGGTGGGGCTTTGGTCTGATTCAACAAGGTCATTCTCTCTCTCTCTAATTTATTTATTTGGATTTTCAAATTAAAATTTTACAGTCACATATCCAACTTACAACATAAAAACAAGATTCCAAGGAATCTCTTAGACTTCCCTCCTCCTCTTTGTGGGTCCTATTGCTAATCATTTCCTCCTGCATATTTTATGATAAGACAAATCTTTTACCTCTGCATTGTGTCCAAAATTCATTAATCTACAAGTGATATTCCAATCCTACTAACGATTTTAACTGTTTACAATGGTTTTTAAGATGAGTTATAAATTTTCCCCCTTCTTTATTAAAATCTTGGTCTTCCTGATTTCTGATTCTTCCAGTCATTTTGGCCATTTCAGCATAATCTATCAACTTGGTCTGCCATTCTTCTCTGGTAGGAACTTTATCTTCTTTCCATCTCTGGGCCAAAAACATCCGCACAGCCATGGTTGCATACATAAAATAGTCCTTTCTGCTCCCTTGGGATTTTGACGCATAGAATTCCTAAAAGGAAGGCTTCTGGGTTTTTAGCAAAGGTTATTTTAAACATCCCCCCCAACTCATTATACTCTATATCATTTCACAAAATTCTTTTACTACCTTACATTTCCACCACAAATGATAAACCAGCAAAATCCTTCTCATGTTGGGCCAAGACAATGGGGTCAATTGTCAGGGCTGGTGAGAGTTCTATTCTATTCTGCAGATGAGAAAGCGACTCTGGTAGGGGCAGTGCTACAAGAAAACACCCACCATTGATTTTACACAATCCCCACTTCCCCCTCTTTGGGGCAATTGCCTCTTTGTTCCCTCTGTCTATTATTAATTCATTGTAGCAGAGGAAAAAGGCGAATATATATGCATTTGCTCTTACACATCTCTGGCTAGGGGAAAATGTTGTGTAGCTATGACACTGTTTAAAATTTTCGAGACAGACATCCTTCTTGAATAATGGAATCCTCATTTGCAACCATAAACCACATGGGGTTGTTGATTACAGCTGGATCAATGCATTGATGCAGATTTACATGGCTAATTAAAGGTGTAAATCTCTCCAGCACAGAAGGCCATTGCAAATCCAAAAGCCTGCTTAATTCCACTTAAGTCCCTCTTTAGATTATCACTTGTTTCCAGTCACACAAAATGTATTTTCAATTATAGTTGTCATGAGTGTGCGAGACTTAGAAGGTGAAGAAGGAGGCCACATAACTTATAAAGTTCTTAAAAAGCCACACAAAAACAAATAAAAGGTTTCAGGGTTTGTATATTCCTGCACTTTGTAAAAGAATAGTCTGAACTTGCCTCCCTACCGAACAATATTTTTCATGTCTACTCAAAAGGAAGTCCAGCTGGACTCAATGGGGCTTAATCCCAACTCAGTATATATAGGCTTTTACTGTTTCTCAGACCATATAGTAAGCCATGATAATTAAGCTTCCCTTGATGAGCAGATTTCAAATTTCTTATACATAGGGACAGGGATATCATTAAAAACACCTTTTCTTAAAACACATCATCATATTTCAAGCTACTTTGTGAATATTGCTTTTCCAAAGCCGGGGAAAGTCTTCACCGTAATAAGGACCCAGCAAATGCGATTGACTTACTTAGATGGCATGTACTGTTGTTTTCCTGTATTGAAAACCAGAACTCACCCTTGTTTTATATTTTATTATTGTCCTTCCTGGAATAATGGCCTATGGCTACAAATGCTGTTCTCTGTTCTCTGTTGGAGAACAGCCTTTAGCAAAGGCGCCATGGGCTTTGAAGAAACTCGAACTCAGGACGCAAGGGAGAAACATGCTAAGAGAGGGCACGCTTGGCAAATCCACACCGTGATCAACTCCAGAATTGGCCTCCACAGTCACTTACGGACTCATTGTTAAAACCGTGTTTATGGAAGACAATCTTACTCGGCTACGAGTGATCGCCAAAGAAGAGAAGAAGAAGATGGCTACAACCAATAGTTTTGGATATATTTGTCTATTTCTGGGTGAAACAGTAATATTTGATGAGGAATTCTTTTCTGACTCAGTTTTTAATTCCAAGATTGGAAGAATTCAAAGTTTGTGATAAGTACTGCGAGCCCCAAATACTTGTATTTATGAGCCCAAAGATGAGCTCAGCAACATCTCTAAATCCTATGAACACGTCTTTGGATACTGTCCATTCAATACTATGGGATTTCCTTCTGGGTACACAAGCTTAAAATTTGCCTAATTTTTGAAGAAGCTGAGTGGTACAACATCTGCTTTGCACTCAGAAGGTCCAAGGTCCAATCTTCAATGGTATCTCCAGGCAGGGCTGGCAGTGTCTCCTGTTTGAAATCCAGGAAAGCTGCTGTCATTCATTTTGGAACTAGTACTGAGCTAGATCTTACTCAGTATAAGGCATATTCCTAATCTGTCAAACATTTATGTATTTTTTCTAAACAATTCTTTCTTGTATCTTCTTCCAAAACTTCCCACTAATTTTGCTGTTGTAGTAATGGTTCAAGAAAGCCTAGAATGGAGCCAAAGATGTTATCTGTCAACCTAATTAAATAAAACTGCACTTTAGATTGCTATCTGCCTAAGCAACGTCTACATGTGGCCAATTTACAATGCTGTTTTATTTTATTTTGTTGATCTCTGCCATCAGCTCCCAGGTGAACAGGTCAATGTTTTGTGTACCACTTGTGTATCACTTCACATCAGCTCACACAATGCTCCTTAGGGGAGTCAGTTCAACTGCCAAGTCATCACAAGCATAGCAGTCAACTGTAGATAAATTAAGCAATCTACGTACATGCATTGTGAATTGGCAGCAACTGCACTGGAAAAAGCGTGGGTTATGCTATGTGCAAGCTTTGTCTGTGATACCGTATTTTTCACGTCCCATTTACATTACAAATATCACCCCTAAATGGATAATCAAGGTCAAAACATTTATGCATGAATCAGCATGGAGAAACCAAGAAAGATTTTTCGTCTTGGGGTGTGTGTGTGAGTGAATCAGTGGGAAACTGAAATGGAACACATGGTCAAGGAAACAGAACATAAAACAATTTATATCCTTGAAATCACTTCTGCAAAACTCAGGAGTCACTATAATGCTAGTCAGAAAGTATAGCACATTGGCTTATGATTTTTGAAATGAGCACATTGCCAATAGTTTATTATATTTACACATCAATGAAAGAGCTTGATGTCCAGAAGTCATGGGAGGTCCCATGTTATTGTGTGCATTGCCTTATGGGGAAACAAATATTGTATACACTCTATGTATTATGGTGTGAACTTCACACAGTTTAGTAGCTACTTTGAATATAAATAATAAAAAAATCAAGGTATGCATACATATTTGAATGTATGAATCAGTGGTTCATGAGTGCACACATTGAACTCGGTGGATGTGGCTCATGTGAATGTACCATAGCTGCCAAGTGCCCCGTTTTCACCGGAAAACCCCTGTATTTTCTTACCGTTTCCTGCAGGTGTCCCAAATGGCAAAATACCCCGTATTCCCCCGGATTACGGAGCTCCTGCCGGCGGCCATGTTCTTCTGGTGCTGCGCCAGCACCGGAAGTCGCTTCTACGTACTTCCGGACATGCATAGAAGCGACTTCCGATGCCGCTGTGCCCATTTCCAAAATGTCCACAGCGCCAGAAGTCGCTTCTATGCATGTCCGGAAGTGCGTAGAAGCAACTTCCGGTGCCGCGGAGCTGCTGATCCCGGATTTTGGAACTAGTACTGTGGAATGTACATCCCTAATTGGGGTCTCTTAGCTACATGCATGGTGCTGGAGGAGACTCTTGAGAGTCCCATGGACTGCAAGAAGATCAAACCTATCCATTCTTAAGGAAATCAGCCCTGAGTGCTCACTGGAAGGACAGATCGTGAAACTGAGGCTCCAATACTTTGGCCACCTCGTGAGAAGAGAAGAATCCTTGGAAAAGACCCTGATGTTGGGAAAGATTGAGGGCACTAGGAGAAGGGGATGACAGAGGATGAGATGGTTGGACAGTGTTCTCGAAGCTACGAACATGAGTTTGACCAAACTGCGGGAGGCAGTGCAAGGCAGGAGTGCCTGGCGTGCTATGGTCCATGGCGTCACGAAGAGTCGGACATGACTAAACGACCAAAGAACAACAACAACAACAACAGTTACATGCAACAGAGAATAGTGAGACCTGGAAGTAGACATGTGTTCCCAGGCTTGGAAATAGGAATTTGGGGGAACAAAATGCTCATCACAAATATTTTAATATAAGCTGGAAAATAATATCTTCCATGCACCTCTCCCACCAACTCACCCTGTCCCCAATGACCTACTAATCTCTCAAGCCACTCATCACTACATTTAGCCACTGATCATCCACTGGTCAAAGTCACCAGCCCCACATATGCATGGCTGGAGAAAGCACAGCCCCCAACTGCCAATGCTCAGAGATGTCACAGGAACAGGTCACCACGTCTACCACTAAAGAATTATCTGAATGATGACCAGGCCCAGCAGAAAAGGTGGAAGGGGTGATGAACAGTCTGACATATAAAGCCCGGGAGAAGCTAGCATGGATGGTTTTTCTTCTGCCACACCAGCCAATAAGGAGGCTTGGAAGGAGGCAGAGTCAGCTAAAGTAGATAGACATCAGGATAGCCTCGGTCTTGCAATATTTTTAAGAATGTAAGAGGAGCCAAAGGCCCATCTAGTCTAGCACTCATTTTTGCAGTCACCAACCAGACGTCCTTGGGAAGCTTGCAAGCAAAGTGATTCCTTCCACTTTGGCGGGAGCAAACACACGCAATAATGTGGAGAGGCAACATTTGGTCTTATGTACTTGTGGCTCCAGATATGAATAGGAGGGACATCTCCATCCACAACAGATGCACTCTTCAAACTTAGCTGGGACCTTGTCGGTCATGGTTTCCCACTGCAGAAGCATATGGAAAACAAATTCATGCTTGTTAATATGCAATGTTTGAAGTAGGCCTAATGTGCTAGTTTTGGTTCTTTAGACGGTATTTATCAAAATTACTGTTTTATTGGCAGTCAGAAATAAAAATCTGAATGGTACTCCAATTATTTTACCATATTGGTATGTAGCCAGGGAGCAGTGGGATGGACACCTTGGAATATAAGTTGGGCAGGCAGGAAACATCAGCAGGGAATGTTTTCAACAGGTACAGCAGAGGAATCAGTGAAGTATGCAAGACAAAGAAAAGCAGCAGCAACAGACAGGATGTTGTTCATTTTTCTAATGGTATTTATTCCTAGGAGTGTATGCATGATTTAAGAAGGAGGTCCCACTGTGCAACATTTCTTTTCATTTCTTGTAATCCTATTCTGTTTTTAATTAATGTGTAGCCAAAAAAAAGCCTCCCTTTCCCTTCACTCAAAGTACACTGTTGATTTAGAACAAATCCAGAAATTAAATGGCAATGTGCTACAGCCATCTTTGGACTGTACCACCTCAAGATGCACTTGAGGTAAATCACATGTGGATTTCTAACCAGACTTTTTGGCATTTGCAAAGCTACCCTGGCAAGGTAATGGTAAGGCTCGACTCTCATGGGGTCCCGGGCAATAATGCCTTCACATTCTGATGTATTACAGTCTGGAATAAATGTTTGGCTTGGCTTTTACTTTGTATTTTGTGAGACAAAGAGGACCAGTTGCTACTGATTTTTACTAGCACACCGTAGGAAGGAATTTGATTTTTAATAAGGGTCGGGATATAGAGATCACAGTGGTTTGTTGGGAAGCTCTATTTAAAATGGCTGTGCTTTTAAAGAAAATGTTGCCAACAAGTTTCAGCCAGAGTAAATATGAGGAAAATTTGGCGATTTGTTTCTCAGGCAAATAATCTAAAGAATTTCCAAGGATGACTTATGATGTTTTTCAGAGGGTGCTTCATTCATCCATGGCTGTCCTTGGCAAATTAGAACTTTGGCCTTCAGCCTTCTGTTTCATACCACATTAGCAGTTAAGTCCTCTACATGTCTACTCATAAGAAGGCCACTTCAGGTTCACTCAGTCAAAAGATCAACAGCTAAGACAATGTGTTTTCTCATTTTTGTGCGTAGGGCAGGTAAGAATGAGAAATAGGTAGGCCTAAGAAACAGAATTTCCCCACTGCTGTTGTAGTGGCTAGAATGCTACACTAAATTTGGGGAGATTCGGGTTCTTCAAATCCCAGTCTAACCACTAATTTATTTTCTGATATTTTAGGGGCCAATAAGTGGTACTCAGGCTAACTACAGGACCATTCCTGAGGAAAGCTGGCATTCTGAAATGAGGAGTAATCTCAGATAATATATACCATTTAAAGATGCTAGCAATCCCCCTGGCTTTAATGTTATGGGATTTCTCACAAGTAGAGAAATAATGTTGCCTCAAGCCCACTGGTTACCACCAGCTGGACCTAACTCTGTTATTTTGTGTGTGCAAAGTAAGATAAATTCTAAGTGATGCACTTCAGCTTCTAATTTGAAGCACTTAAAAATTAAGGCTTTACATAACTAAAATAAAAATAAAAGGCTACATTTTAAAAAAGAAGAAGCAGAGGCTTCCAACTGATCAAAGATTAGCACCACCTCTTAAAAGTCTGAAGCAGAATATCTCATGCCCTCAGCTTGGTACCTGCTTCAACAGTAGATTTATGTAGAACATGTTGCTGCTGTTCCATTGGGTAGCACTATACAAGGGGTGGAACTGAATGGGCCATGAGTTTGTGAGCAGCTTAGTAGTTTGGTCCTACTGCAGCCGTGGCCTGGAGACTAGGGAATAGCAGAAGTATGGAAATTCCAAGGAACAGGGAGAGAAGAAAACTTCATTGGTGCCCAATCTGGGATTGTGAAAAGTGGTTAACAGACCCAAAAGCTTTAAGGTCCAGTGAAAGAAGGGAGAATATTGCATTTTTGTATTTGGGCATCATAATGATGTCCAAATAGCTGTACAATATAGCAGAATTCACCAATCTCTCATTTTATCTACTTCTGTAAGACTCCATTGGGGGAATGTGCTAATCTGGCTTAATTTCCCGCACTCTTTACTCAAATTAATACACTAGGGGTGTGCCAGAATATTTCTAATAAATTTTGCTCATCTTATTTGAAGCCTTTTCACTTTAGATGAAGTTTGGGAGCATCTCTCTGTATATTTAACAGAAGAAGACTTTTGTTCAGCATCTTCAAGACAATTGCTTTGCTTCTCTCACCTATTTATACTGCTTGTTCAGTTACATTCTCTTGACACACAGTTTCTGCAAATGTTTATGATGATAATATGCAATGTGTTCAGCTCCATCATATTTTGATCCTTGGGTCTGCGTTATCAAGTATGACAGGTATGTAATATATTTTATTTCCCTTTAGGTTTTAACTTTCTGCATATATGCTTATATATGGGATTTGCTTGCAGAACAGACTATAATAGGGAAGAGACAAAAGCAAGTCAAGTGGAAATACAATTCTCTTGTCATTAATAGTTTACCATTTCCTTTTTATGACATCAAAGTAGATTTTCACACATCCCTTTCTCAGGAAAATTTGCATTTCCCCAAAAACTATTTCCTCTGAGAACTTCAAGAACAAACTAAATGCTTTTTGGAACTCATATTGTATATCTGTGTTCTCATATTGAACTGTTCCTTTAGCAGAATTTGAACAGGAACTAGTAGGCTTGAACTCTTTGGTGATCCTTATTTCTTGGCCTATTTCCTTCCTCAAGTTTCATTCTTTCATTTATAGTCCAGGGAACGTGAACTCTCTGGTAGAAAATGGTGTGGCCTGTTACACCACACCCTTTTACTTTCCCTTTTATTTGCATATTTTTATTTAGTGTAGTTTTTATTTCAAGTCTGTCACATGATTCAAGAGGAAGCCCGGTAAGGCCGTTACGTCTACAGGAAATCCAAGCCTTTTATCATCATTAGGAACTTACAAGTCCAATAATGCTGCTTAATCAATATTCTTATACAGTCTTATATGTTTCCTCTTATTTTCCTCCACCATTACATCTCCTAGTCATTGCCTAACTCCTTCCCCCCTCCCAAAGTCCAGAATACTGACCTCATCTTTTTTTCTTTAGCTTTCCTCCCACCAAGTGACTAAGGCTTCCAACTGCTAGCCTTTGTAGGCTGTTGAGTTCCCCAGTTATAAGACTGCCCCTTTTGTTGTTTGCCTGAGTCTTTATCTATTGAAAGGAAGGGGGGACATAACCATACCAGCCAATTACCAGCTCAACTGTATTCATTCATTCAGCCAATGATAAGGCCAAAGAGGGCTGAAGACTGGAGTAACCTGTAAACAGCTCCTTACATGGCCCAATCTATGCACATAAAAGAACTTTATCTGCTACCTGTTCACTCCCAGGCCATATACAAAGTGCTTCCACTTACCTTTAAAGCTCTTAAATCATGCATCCCCAAACTCGGCCCTCCAGATGTTTTGGGACTACAATTCCCATCATCCCTGACCACTGGTCCTGTTAGCTAGGGATGATGGGAGTTGTAGTCCCAAAACATCTGGAGGGCCAAGTTTGGGGGTGCCTGCTCTAAGTAGCTTGGTATCCAGTTACCTAAAGACATCTGTGAATTTTTCCAGTTGTCAGGGACTGGCTAGATGAGGAGGAGTGGTGGAAGTCACCTGACCAAGAGCCCCACAGGGAAAGCACAGAAGGAAGGGATTTGAATCCTGGATCCTGGTTGTGGGAAACCAGCCGTCTTTACCTGGGGGTGCAAGGGGTGCGGGGCACCCGGGTGCCAAATTCTGGGGGGGGGCGCCAAATGTATACCTACTTTATACCGGTCCCTTTTGATCAGCGGCAGTGAAAAGCAATGGAGCAAAAGTCCCGCCCCCCGGTCGCTCTGTTATTCCGTAGCATCAAATATTCCTGAGTCAGGAAATAAAAGCAGTTTCCCCCCTGCTGTGTCATTGTTACAGGTGAGCTCAAAAAAAGCTCAAGAAAAGTTAATTTGGGAGCAGCTAAGCTAAATTTTGGGGCGCTGGGTGTATCTTTGCACCCCAGTGGCACATATGCTAAAGACGGCCCTGGAAACCAGCCACATCCCAGAGGAAGGGATGAGTTGGGAAGTATTGGAGGCAGAGAGCTTGTGAAGAAGAGGAAACAGGCAGGTGCCCTAGCACAGTTCAGGGACAGGAGTCAGACTTGGCAGTTCTACCACAGTTTGACAGCTTCTCTACTGACAGCTTGCAAGCCCCCACTCCCCAAGGTGTTTATTGCAGGTTGCTGAGCAGAGAGCCAGGCAGACACAGAGAAGATCCCTTGGGGCTCACCACAGACTGAGGGAAGTGCCCGACACAGAGGGCTAGCGGGTGAGGGGGGGGGAGCTACAAGCCAGTCTGGACAACTGCTTCACCAAGACAGGAGCAACCTTTAAAAGTCTCTGTTCTTTTGTCCTGCTTTCCTTAATGAAGAAATTCACTGTAAGTTAGCCAAGTATTTCACTCTTTTTCTCTGATCTGCAAATGACCCGTTCTCTTTGTCAGCTCCCTGACACCAATGAAGCTGGATGCTCTTCAGAAGAAAATAGAAGAAAATACATCAGCACACAGCACATAGAGAAACTATGAAGTTTGCTCCCACAAGTTGCATTGGTGGCCATCAGCTTGGGAGACTAAGAAAATTTATCCTAGTCAGGAAGCTAGAGTTGAATGAACACACATGTGAGTATCACCTAACCTAGTCTTATTCTGGTATTCCATTTTTCTGTTATGAAAATGGAAGTGTCATAGTGGCAGAAAGGATGTGAGGGGAGAGAATCTTTGTGCTGACCACCTCCATCGCAAGGGTCCTTCAGATGGGAGTTGCAGCCAGGAGCAGTATATGCCAGTGTATTTCAATGCATTGAATAGAATGAAAGTTTATAAGTCATGGTGGAGGGGGGAGCACATGTACAAATTCAACAGGGCTTCATTTGTTTGTTTGTTTGTTTTGTTGCTATTTTGTTAATGTTGCTAACATTGTTTTATAGATATGAATGCTGCCGTACTTTGTGAATCCTTTAATATGATTTTTGGTGTAACTGATGTTTATCTTATTTTTTAAGAATGTTACTTGCCCCAAAATGGAAAGAAGCAGAAGTCCCAGCAACGGAAGAATGGATACAAAAACTTATGGACTATGCAGAAATGGCAAAACTTACTGAAAGTGTAAGAAATCAAGTCAACAAACTTTTTTATTATTATTATTATAAAAGAATGGAAATGGTTTATTGAATATTTACAGATAAATTGCAAACAGATAAAAAACATTAGCAGGATTGTTGTAACAACATTCAGTTTTATAAGCGTATATATTTACAGTACTGTAGAGCACAATTCAAAGTGTTGGTGCTGACCTTTAAAGCCCTAAATGGCCTCGGTCCAGTATACCTGAAGGAGCGTCTCCTCCCCCATTGTTCTGCCCGGACACTGAGGTCCAGCTCTGAGGGCCTTCTGGCGGTTCCCTCGTTGCGAGAAGCCAAGTTGCAGGGAACCAGGCAGAGGGCCTTCTTGGTAGTGGTGCCCGCCCTGTGGAACGCCCTCCCATCAGATGTCAAAGAGAAAAACAGCTACCAGATTTTTAGGGAGGCTTTTAATCTTTAATCGATTAATTTATTCTTCTGTTGGAAGCCGCCCAGAGTGGCTGGGGAGACCCAGCCAGATGGGTGGGGTATAAATATATTATTATTATTATTATTATTATTATTATTATTATTATTATTATTAAATGAGCAAGTTAAATGAATTGGGATATGCAGAAGATAATAAAATAAATACATTTAAGGAACCGCAGAAAGAGTGGGAAGGAAGTCAAGTTTTGATATGTTAAATGGATTGTAAAACTAAGGAAATGTATAAATTTGAAAAGTATAAATAAAAGATTTAAAAAAAAAAATATGAAGTGGAATACTGTAAAACAGAAATTCTACTTTCAGGGGTGAAAAAATAAAATTAAATAACCCAAAGGTTTTGGTTTAGTTTTGGTTTAACTTCCTGCTTGTAAGTGCTCAGATTTGGCTGCATTGAGCCCACAGTGAATGAATAGCTCGGTTTCTGAAAGTAGGTACCCAAATGGAAATTATCTCTGTGGACTCATTTTGCCATTTGCAGAAGCGGAATAGAAATCTCAGTATAAATGAGAAACCTTTAATTTTAGTGTTGAAGTCAATAGTTTTGAAGTGACGATTTCCATATATTATGTCACAGTATCCTTTAGCCTTTTCTACCAAGCACTTAAATTCATGCATTTGAAGCCTATCTTTTGTTGAGGTAATGAGGCTGCAACATTTTTATTATTATCTATTATAGTCTAAAGGGGAATGGAAATCTAAGTGGTTCAGACAAGGATTCATTATTATATATATATTTTCCTCACTAAGTAGCTTGATTTACACCCCCACCCCCATATTTTAGTTACTTGTAATTTTTGAGTTTTTGAGGAAGTCCTGTTTAGTATTAGCACACCATTTCTCTCTTGAGGATGAATCCTGAGTGCCAGTTTATTCCACATTTTATTTTATCCAGTTGGAACCACTAATAGAACGGTTCTTTTGCTTTGCATGCAGAAATAGAAATTGCAACAAGTTCAGCATGCACTAGATTAGATGCTATTCACAGCTGACTCTGCCCTTGCTCCCATATGCGTCCACTCTCATGCTAATGTTGCAAATGTGTAAATTGTAATTTTTCCATTGGTTTGCAAAGGGGAAGTTCAGAAATAAAATTATGTTTGCTCCCCCCAGCCTTGATGTCAGATAGTAGACTAGTTAACAGTGTTCAAGGGGCATCCTTTCAGAAATCACAGTTGAGTGAATTTTGGAACTTTCCTTCTCTCTGACCTTGAAAATCAGTGTGGCATCTCAGTACTGAAGGGGATCGACGATGGTATGGTAGATGCCTTTTGCTCATGGTGTACAAACGCATCCCACTATAGCCTCTGTAAGTGCTATAAAGGGCTGTGCTGACATTTTCTAATGAGAACATTCTGTCAATGTTTGGGTAACTGGGAGAGGGTGATGAACTGGGTAGAGAAAGGGGCGCTATTGGGTTGTTGTTTTCATTTTTGTTATGTATTTTGTGGTTTTATATCTTGATTATATTCTGTGAACCGCCCTGAAACCACCTAGTATAGTGGAGTATATAAATTCAATTACAGTAATAATAAGAAATAGAAAGAAGGAAGGAAAACCTTTTCTACAGCAATCAAATTTATTTACTTATTTTAAAAGTTTATTATTAAATAAATAAATAAAAGATAATCACATTTTTTTTCTTTTAAAGGAAATAGTATTCCATTTGTAATATAGCTGAGCTCCACAAGGTGCAC
Source organism: Zootoca vivipara (assembly GCF_963506605.1). Classification (NCBI taxonomy): domain Eukaryota; kingdom Metazoa; phylum Chordata; class Lepidosauria; order Squamata; family Lacertidae; genus Zootoca; species Zootoca vivipara. Next base: position 65,806,850 of record NC_083284.1, on the reverse strand, counting down.
AAGCTTATATTTAGAGGCAGGTAAATGCAAACGTTTGCAACATTGCTATACTTTGCCATCTCAAGGAAACAAAAACATCAGGTGGTATAAATTTGAAGTAAACAAGTCATCTTCAACTTTCCTTTCCTCTCCCCACCTCGCTTTTCAGCAATTCTCCAGCTTTTATCTGTCCCAGTGATATAAGGAGAAACACATAGGTAACTTTATATGAGCTGATCATTAAGAAGTAGTATCTTTCATAGGGGTAGGGCTGAAGTCCTCTCCATTCTCGAGGATTAGAGTTGTCATTTTGTTCCAGCTGAAAACAGTGACTATATAATTTTCCTGGCTCACAGAATAGGCATTGCTTTTCCTGGCTCGAGAACAAATTAGCAGGCACAAGGCACTTATTGTTCTGGTTTTAGAACATCTTGGTGGGAACTAGACATTTATTTCTTGGCAGAGTGAGTGCTTGGCACTCATTATCTGGATGGGAGTGTTAGGTTGGGGAACGGCACCGTAGTTCCAAACCACAGGAGCATCTCACACATTGTATGATGGCAAGGGAGCTACAGCTGGTACTGGCTCTCTGATGAGGAAGAATACAAGAGGCCTGCTGGATCTGGAGAAAAGCTTATACTACATGATTTATCATATTTCTTAAGATGCATTGTAGAACAAGGTAGCAGCAGTCCATGACTGGACAACTGAAGGCTGGAGAGCCAAATGTTGCCCTCTAGCGGCATTGTCAGGCTTCAGGGAATCAGCTTCCTCCCCCATGGCCGTAAATGAGCAGATCAAATGAAAGGGAATTCTTACCAGTTAGATTCTTAAATAATCACAGTGAAGGACAAAAGAAAGCATCTAACCAGAATGATGGTGCTCCCAGTTAAGGTCACTCCCCCATCATCCCCATTAATCAACATCATTCTTACGTCTTGTAATCTGAGCTTGTACCCTTTATGCTTTCTGTTCTGAGACTTTCTGAGCTCTTCTTGATCTTGGGCTGAGTGGATGAATGCTGTCCAGAGACTGTGACTCTGTTAACCCTCTCTCTCCTAGTGTTTCTTCTCCTAGCTGTTCCCCATCCAGTATTTCCCAGCTTCTGCCTTCTGAACTATGCCCCTCTGCAAACCACTGTTCCAAAGCTATACTGTCCTCCTGCTCCTGGGAAGATGCAGGTGTTCCTCAGTGGCAGCCCTCCTCAGCATGATCTCTGACACCCATTTTATCTGGCTCCAGGGACCACACATCCTCCTCAAGCCCTCAGCCACTTCCCTCATCATTCCTTTCTCTTAAACTCGTTGAGTGTTTTGGGCTGGCTAGAATGTGCCATTGAGCTCTGATAATGCCTCTTGCTTGCCTGGATGAAGGAAAGAGGGGCGTGTGAGTGTGTGTAGGAAGTAGTAGATCTGTGTGCAGCTCTTCCATCTGCCTGGTGGCTCCAATCTGCCCTGATCTGCCCTGGGACACCCCAAGGTCCGCTCTCCCCTCTCTGTATCCACCACTTAAGCAATTTTGGGGCTGGTGGGGGCAAAGGATTTTTAGAAGCCCTATTTAGCATATGGTCAGGAGGATGCAGGAGGAGGAGATGCCGTTTCTCAATCTCCTCCCTCCCAACAGAGAGCAGGTGATTTGACCCTGCTGGGTGCCGCTCCTTCATGAGCCATGCTAGCTGTGTTCTACTTCCACTGTCAGGGCAGTATGCCTACATGTTTCTGGGGATCACAGGTTGAGAGAGACTGGGTCTTTGGTTGGTCTTTGGTTGGTCAGTGTGAGAAAAGAATGCTGTGCTAATTTGGCCACTGGAGTAATCCAGCAAAGTTGTTCTTACATTCTTATGGTCTGCTCGTGGACTTTCAGGCCAGCCATGGTTAGGACGTGGGCTCTTCCTACAATTTCATGCAGCCTTTCCCCCACCCCAAATATAGATCAATCATCAGACATTTTGCCATCGAGAGCCATGTTTGTTTGTTTTTTCAAAATTGAAGAGCCGTAAGTGAATCTTCATTGCCAAACTTCTTCCATGCTGGTGTAGTTATTTTGGGCCTTGAAGAGAGAAATTAGATTGATGGGTAGATCAGTGGAGAGAAGAGAGAACAACATATAAATACCCTAATAAGATCGAATTCTCATTTTGAATGCTAATCATAAAAAGGACCTTAACACGTTGCAGAGACATTAGAACTCATTTTGCGCCTTCTATTTTGTGAATGGTTTTAGAATGGCTGCTAAACTGTCATTCACTAAGCGTTATGAAACCATTCAAACATAAGTTGTTCTGCTCTATGATCTTATGATAATTAACTAAATGTAGTTTCCATTGATCATCAGCATAAAAATATCTATCACTCTCCTCTTCCTTAGTCATTTAATTTTCAAGGAAATATTTGTGTGGGCTGCTTCTTTTTTAAAGATTGCAAAATGCAAATAAATAAAAGCATTAATCTTAAAGGATGAGCTCTTCATTATATTAAGAAGCATCCATTTTTCCCATATTGTAATCCATCCTGCCTTTGTTTTGACATTGTGCAAGTTGGAATTGGATTCTATTTTATAGTTTGCCAAGAAAAACTTCCCTGCTCTTTTAAGGACTGAAACATGATCAACAGGTTCGCGGGAGATTTCTGTTGCTGGACTGCACTACCTGAAGCTGCAGGTGTGAAACCGAATGTATGAAAAGGGATTATTGTCCCTGGCAAATGATAGGACAGACAAGGGCTGACACGGGATATGTCCAACACAACTGGGACACCCAGTATATTTTATGGGATTGAGCTTCCCTCCACTTTCTGCTTCTTATCAGAGGTGTGTATTTGGAGAGAGGAGGAGGCATAGTGGATTCAATCAATGTCAATAAAGCTGTGGTCTAACCTACCTTAGTGTAGTCACACTACCTGCCACTAAAGGGAGCCAGTATAAGCTCAGCTACCCTCACCCTACCTGCCAGGTCCTGCACAGATGCTTGAGGAGTGAAGAAGGAAAGGTGGATTTCATTAACCCTGTAGAGATGACAGAAGGACTTGTTGATTCCTTTATGCGACCCCCAGTGTTCTGCTAAAAGTCTTCAGCAACACAGAGGTACTCTCCCTTTGCTTCTCAAAATGAAGAGGTTGGCTTTGGAGGGGGGGGGGAAGCTACCTTTTATAAGCCAGCATTTTCCCTCTTTGTTTGGCTAGCCCTGACTGAAGCCAGCTGAGACATCCCACACTAGCAATGCATGTGGAGCAAAATCATCCCAAATATAAGACAGAGGAGTGACAATCTGACAAGCGCAATAAGGATGAGAACAGTAGTGGGGGAACCTCAGGCTTGGTAGGGGTCCTAATTTGGCCTGTGAGGTCTTTCCCCCAAAAAACCACACACACCTGTCCCACAACTCTTGTCTTCTATTGTTTATGATATGACGTGTGGGATGGCTAAATATGTGACCCACCCTCTTTTGTGATTTTATACTTTGTAACTGTCAGTTGTAAAATTATTTTTCATGTTGCATTTTCAATCTTTGTAACCTGCCCTGCAGCCTTAGAGGTAAGAAAATAATAATAGTGATAGTTCTTGTTGTTATCCATCTGTCTCAAGAGATAATAGACTATGCCTCCAGAGGTGATGCAAAACTGTTGTGTTAGCAGTACTGACATGACCCACAAGCCTGGGCAGTGTGTATGGAGGTCCTGGGCTGCCCAGACAACAAGATCCCTCCTCTTGGCCTTGCTGATGTGGTCCAATGGAAACTGGAGCAATATTTTTGGCACCAGTTTGGCTGCAGGAGTTGCCAGAAGAAGGCATACAAGATGCCATCCAACCGTCTTAGGGACTGCACTCCAGATTTATGCAGGGAGTACTCCTTGCCCATTTATTCTCCTGAGGATATTCTGCAAGACACTGCAGGTTTGTGATCGGTGTTTTCCTTCTGCTAGATGAGCTAACTTCCTAGGTTGATGAGCTCCATCTGCCCCTCACTTGCCTCTACAGCAAATGCAGATACTGCCTTCTTGACTGTTGAATCCACTATTGGACTCATCCATTCAATCCAATGGAGCCTGTCTTTACAAGCAGTGGAAGAAGAAGAAGAAGAAGAAGAAGAAGAAGAAGAAGAAGAAGAAGAAGAAGAAGAAGAAGGAAGAAGAAGAAGAAGAAGAAGAAGAAGAAGAAGAAGAAGAAGAAGAAGAAGAAGAAGAAGAAGAGGAAGAAGCCATCATAATCTTAAAGTGTGCTTCGGGGAATCAGATCCCTCCCACGGTGGCAGCCAAGAAGCAGAGAAACGATAAAAGTTATTCTAAGCAAGTTATTCAATAATTCACATAGAGTGATGAAGGAATGCAATCTTCCCTAAATAATGGAGTTGCTCCAAGTAAAGTCCCACCCCCCATGTCTCTCCTATTCTACGTCATCCCTGTGTTGGATAATCTGAGCTTTCTACCTCTGAGCTCTCTGTTCTACTACCTTCAAGACATGCCTGGTCCTGGGAGAGTAGTGGTCAGGAATTCTGTCTCTCTCCTGGTGCTTCTTCCTGCTGTTCCTCTTCCAATATTCCCCATCTTTTACCTTCTGCAGCCTCTGAACTATGCCTTTCTGTAAACCATTGTTCTAAATTTATACTGTCCTCCTGTTCTCGGAAAGGTTCAGGAGAAGAACAGGTGGTCCCCACCATTCCTCCTCAGTCCAGCCCATGACACCTGGTGACCAGGATTAATGGACAGTGCCAACCCTCCAGCACTGGGATTGGCCACACTAGGAATCAGATTAGTGTAGCCTGCATGTAGGGCAGAAGCCAAGTGTGCAACACCACTATACATGTGCCGCTCCACCAACCACTGCTACACATTACAATGACCTGATCCATGTGGCCCTCATGGGTTGCAAGGGTAACTTCTGAAGCAGGAAGCCTGCTATTAGTATGTACCCTCCCTGCATGATTTGGAACCTTGGAATATCAGGGTTTTGAATTTGGAACCTTGGAATATCAAGGTTCTAAATCATGTTGGGAGTTGTTGTTTTTTAATTCTTGGATGTTTAAGACGAGTGTGATAGTCAGCTCCAGTCGACTCTTGAAGAGGAAAACATTGTTGCCATAGATCTGCATTAAATCATACATTCATACACCATTAACTGCATTAATTTCTACCAGTGTGTATTTTTAGCAAGGATATTTGAACCTCCTATTAACCCCAGGATTCTTAACTGCAGGACCTTTCCCTTCCATCTGCAGTGAGCGAGACATTTGCATGCTGCACGAAGAAAAAGAAAACATGTGTTCTACATGAAACACAAATAGTCCAATGCAAAAAAGAGAAGGAAGGAAGGAATGTTAATATGATCAGTCATAATGAATAAATATGACATAATGAAGGGAACCCAGGGTTGCAGCCATTTTGCTAATGACCATCTTGAATATAGTATGTGATTGAGAGAAGTGGCCCCTCTTTGGTTACTATTGCTAAACATAAGAAAACACTTCTTGCATTCTTCTATAAATTCCATGCCCTGTATTACTTGCCTGTGTTGATGGTTGTTTTTCAACGTGTTATCCAAACTAATGCCCCTTGTGCAAGTTAGAAATAAACAACATGGTGCCCTCCAGATGTTGTTGGACCACATCTCCCATCATCCCGCTGCCTAGGACTATTTGAAATTGGAGTCCAACAACACCAGGAGATCATAACGTTTACTACCTTTGCTCCAAGACATAGTTATCCAATACCTGTATCCCACTAAGCCTCTTGGACTTGCCGATCAGAAGGTCGGCAGTTCGAATCCCCACAATGGGGTGAGCTCCCATTACTCTGTGCCAGCTGTGGACAAACACCAGCTCCCTCAGCCTGAAAGCGAGATGAGCGTTGCAACCCCATAGTCGCCTTTGACTGGACTTAACCGTCCAGGCATCCGTTAACTTTAACTTTACCTTACATTATGGGTAGCTGGAATCTTTGCTAGAGGTCTTCATCAGATACCCTTCCCTAAAATGAGAGGAGATTTTTGGCTTTGGAGGTAGGAGAGAGACAGCAGGAGAAGGAGGTTTGGAGAATCCTCTGAAGGTTTTTTTGAACATTCAAAGGTTATCAATTCTTTGGGGGCAAGCACCAGGCTGCCCTTTAATTTCTGACTAGGTGCTTGGCCATCTTTCTTTCAAAGAATCTCTGGTGGGCCACCATAGTTAACAGGATGGGCTCTGCTTGGTTCTTTAGAACATAGGTAATCTGCCCTGCATTTTGAGCTTTAACATTTGTGTGCATGATCTTCCTTTGGGGAATGTGAAACCTTATTTCGGCTTTCCATTTCCTCCATTCATAGAATTTATTTAACTTTTTTCATTTTTATAATGCCTTTCTATCCTGTAACAATTTCCCATGGGGGTTTACAACATAAATATAAAATAAGGATTCTGTTAAAACCAGCCCCGGCAATAAGAACAATATAACAGTAAAATATTTAAAAGCAAGAATAAAAAATTGCACCAGTAAACAGCAAAATCTTCATTGTAGAATCATGAAATAGGTGGCCAGGTGCCCATCAGCTTGGAAAAATGTGGATTTTACAAATGTTTCATAAAGTTCCCTTGAAGGGATTCACATCTTTGGCAAGGACACTTCTAGCTCCTGGACCTTCACCCCACCCCGTAAAATATTTGAGGTGGCTGGGTTCCCTCAAAGTGAATGGGCACTGCCATTCAAATGGAGCATGTGTGCCACAGCTTGTGGGGCGGGGCTTACCTGGGCCCCTCCAATATTTTATTCAAGTTGGCACCTCTGTATGGGCATCATTTTCATATGTGAAATCATGGGTCTTGTCTAGCCCATGACTCCTCGTTGAGAAAAAGATGCTCTGAACATCATTTGTGGTGGATGTGCAGCCTAGTAGTCTTCATTGGATGCTACTACCAGCTGCTATCCTGTTGCGCTTATCCAATATGATGTGAAAAGGTTTTTTTTTTTTTTTGCTATAGGAAGTGGCGGCATGGTGACAGCATGCTAGGACAGAGCATCTGAACAGAGTCACGGAAATGGCCTGCTCACAGTCGACTTGATTTTGCTTGCAACTATTTGAAGAGGGTTTCCATAAATGGCTGGTGGGTTGTCTTTGTCTTGCTGAATCACAAGCTATGTAGGCTTACCACGAAAGACCTACATTGGCTCCCAGTACGTTTCCGAGCACAATTCATAGTGTTGGTGTTGACCTTTAAAGCCCTAAACAGCCTCGGTCCAGTATACCTAAAGGAGCGTCTCCTCCCCCATCGTTCTGCCCGGACACTGAGGTCCAGTGCTGAGGGCCTTCTGGCGGTTCCCTCGCTACGAGAAACCAAGTTACAGGGAACCAGGCAGAGGGCCTTCTCGGTAGTGGCACCCACCCTGTGGAATGCCCTCCCACCAGAGGTCAAGGAGAACAACAATTATTAGACCTTTAGAAGGCATCTCAAGGCAGCCCTGCTTAGGGAAGATTTTAATGTTTGATCGATTTCTGTATTTTAATATTTTGTTGGAAGCCGCCCAGAGTGGCTGGGGGAACCCGGCCAGATGGGTGGGGTATAAATAATAAATTATTATTATTATTATTATTATTATTATTATTATTACCACAGAGTGTTGCAAGTAGCTAACACGAGTGAGACAGTTGCATAAGATAGCTGAAGAACTTAAATCAACCACATTTCCCACAGACCACATACAGTACGCAAAGAGTTATTTAATGCCTAGGAGTAATATTGATTTCTTTTTTTCTGCTGACAAGCTATTTCAGGAGAAGGAGAAGTGCCTTTATTGTAACCACTGTCAGCATTGTTGAAATATGTCCCGTTAAATGAATTTCCTAACTGTTACCTCTCTTGGTATTTCTAATTATTTGTTTCAATTAGTGTTAGTGCTGAAACAAAATATTACACAAGCAGCAGGCTATAAAAGTATTGCCTTGGCACTGTAAGGGAATACCTTTTATTGTGAATGCAAGTATTTCATAGAGTAGTGAGAATAATACTAATTTGTCACAGGCAATGAGGCATTTTAGTTTTGGAGAATAAGTACATTCCCCCACATTTTCTCCTGCTGTACCTTATTCAGGATAAGATAACATAGCTCAACTGGAAAAAATGAATTGAGGTTGGTAAGAAATGGATTTTATGCTTACACTGAATGACTTAATTAGACTTGCCCCAATTAGAAATTAAATGAATATTCCCCAATATTCAAGATTAATTGTCATTTTTAGACTTGCCACTCCATTTCGGAATATTAATTATTTTTATTTATCAAAGTATTTTTGTGCAGTCCTCTCATAAAATATTAGGGTGAGGTACAGCATTAAATATTATAAACGGAAACTACAAAAATTGTTTACTGATTTTTTAAAAAAAGAAAATTGCCACAAAATTACATTGCATAGGTGTCAAATTAAGAATGGTTCTTGTTCACCCATAAAGTGGGTGAGTGTGGGAGAGACTGTAATTCTATATATGAAGGAGAGTGGAGACAAATTCTGCCCAAGGGTTACCCCCACCCCTTAAGGTAAACTTTCATGATATTTTCCCTAAAGTGTGAAAAGAGAGTGTGTGCGTATAATAATTTATATCTCACCCTTCATCAATTGTGCCCTCAGGGCAGCTCACAATAATATATCAATGCAAGTGATCATAATTTAGGACATGAGTAGGCAACCATCAACCCACACTGCCTCTTGATTTGCACATGGCCTATGTTCCTGTCTCCTGTGTGGTAGTTAGGCTTAGAAATAAAAGCTCCTATTGGCTCTAATTTGGCTTGGGGTTGTATGACTTAGTGGTTCGATGTCCAGTATCCTGCCTCCTCCCCATCAGGCATAAATTCTCATCTTTGGATGGTAGAATATAGTTTTTTTATCTCCCATTATAATCTCAAGGATGGCTACATTTGGCATTCTTTGATGCAAACCTATTTCATAGGTATGCATGTTGGTCCAGTGGGGGAAATCCAACAGCCACAGCAGGATTTTATTAGGGTCAACCAAAATGTCAAAAAGAGATGAGCAGTCTTTCAAATTACTCAGAGCTTTATCCAAACTCAGGAAGTGTGTGGGAGAGAGTGAAAGAGGGCTGATGGAAAGCCCCCAAGTCTGCAAAGAGTAGCAGTTTTGAGAGAGAGAAAAAAAGCAGAAGGAATTGTGTTGACTTGGATTAGCCTCTGCTAGGTGCTAAACTAAAAGTTAGGCTTAGAAATAAAAGCTCCTATTTGCTCTCATTTGGCTTGAGCGTGGGGAGGGGGGGGGAAAGTTCCCATTAAAACAAACAAGAGCTTATTTCCAAACCTAATTATCATACAAGTGCCAGAGTGTCAGCTGGAGAGAGAACTCTTTCCTGCATTGTGTGGTGCCAGGAAAAAAAAATCCCTCCTGTGCAGCAATTAGACTCAGGGAGGAGGAAACTCCCATTAGTGTAAATAGAAACTTTCTTCTAAGCCTAATAATTGCATTGGGCAGGATTTTTCTTTGGGATTACAGCTGGGATGGGGGAAGAGACAGAAAAGTCATGTTGCTGTGTGGGAATGTATGTATTTGGGCAGATGGATGGGATTGTCCTGTCCTGGCAAAGTAGAACCCATAGGCAAGTGAAGAGGGTATGAATTCAGAAAGCAGTCTGTAGCAGAATGAGAAGATTGGCAAGGTTTCATCAGGCCTAGGATGCCTGAAGACAAGGGATGTTGGCAGCTTTTCCTTCAGGACCCTGGACAGAGCCCATAGACTAGACAGCTTCTTTACAACAACTAAACCTTCGTGAGACTTTAAGAAGAGTCCTTTGGCTTGGGACTTGAAGTCAAACCTTCCTTTGTCTGTCCAGCTTATGCCCAGAACACTGCAAGGTTACGACAACCTTTGCTTGGGGCCTGCACTCTCTGATTGGGGGTCATGATGGGTCTGTGGCACAATGAATCACCCATTAGCTCCACTGGCCCCATAGTAACTGATTCATTCATATTGATAAACAAAGAGTAAACCTGAATTTGCCTTCTATGAAAATACTCTTTTTTTTCCCTTTTAGCATGCAGTTTAGTTTAAAGTGTCCCAAGCCTCCAGGTGGGGCAGGAGGTTTGAGATTCCCACTTGCCAAAAACGGGCTTCATATTATAAACAGGAAGTTGCTATTTTCTTCATTCCACCCACACACAACAATGAAAAATATATATTGAGAAGAAGGGATTTGCTTCTAAGGCTGTATTGTAATTCCTGCAGAGAGGAAGAGGTGCCATCTGGTAATAACACAGGGGCTGAGCATGAATGAACAATAACAGAAAAGTAAATGTAAATAGGCACTGCATAGCATTTTGCTTTCCTGGATGTTTATATTAAATAGATTCGTAATGAGCTGGAACCTTTTGCTTAGGTTGGTGTTTTCTTGTTACTCCACAGAGATTGCCACTTTGGGGAATATGACTCACTTGCCTATTAGACTGAAAACCTTACCAGACCAAACTAAAACTTAGGTTTTGAAGGGTTTCTCAACAGAGAATGTACTAAAATGCAGAAGTATGGAAAGGGTGCCAAATAATTGAAATACTATTGCAAATTACTACATGAAAAAATGGGTGGGAACATTGATTGCCTGTGTGTATTAACTTTTCTAATATGATTGCTTCATCAATGAGTTCCATTTTATATCCAAAAAGGAATTTGTGTCATGGAGATTATGAGATCGGAGAGTTTCTACTGATGGATGAGGTACACATTTCTTAAATATATACATTGGTTCACCCTTTGGATTTCTTCATAATTGTCGCAGCAATTATGCTTTCCAGTAGAGAGTCAATCTACATGCTCAGCTGCGAATGGATATTAAGTGACAATCATATGTGTAAAGTAGCCCACAGTCATTGCAACATCAAGAGTTTGACATACTTGTAGAATGGGTCATGACAGATGACAGACCTTTCATTCCATTTTATATAAATTCAATGAGCTGTAACTTTTACACAGAGTAGATCCATTGAAATCAATGTACCTAATATAGTTATGGTCATAAATTTCATTGGGTTTACCCTGAGGAAAAGTTAGTTGAATACAACCAATACCTTTTAGTTGAATCAGTTTAAGTCAGCCGTTGATCATCAAGTATAGTTAACTGCAGGTAAATCCAATTAGGGGTGTGTGTGTGTAATATGTTCCATCCATGGGGTGGAGCAAGGGAGATTGGGAGGAGCTGTCTTTTGGAAGTCAGTAATGAGGGAGCGGGTGGCACTGTGGGTTAAACCACAGAGCCTAGGGCTGGCCGATCAGAAGGTCGGCGGTTCAAATCCCCGCGACGGGGTGAGCTCCCATTGCTCGGTCCCAGTTCCTGCCAACCTAGCAGTTCGAAAGCATGTCAAAGTGCAAGCAGATAAATAGGTACTGCTACAGCGGGAAGGTAAATGGCGTTTCCATGTGCTGCTCTGGTTCGCCAGAAGTGACTTTGTCAAGCTGGCCATATGACCTGGAAGCTGTATGCCAGCTTACTTGGCCAATAATGCGAGATGAGCGCTGCAACCCCAGAGTTGGTCACGACTGGACCTAATGGTCAGGGGTTCCTTTAATGAGGAATGAAGTTGATTAAAGGAAAGTAGATGGAATATGTATTGGATACGGAAGGGGAAAGATATCAGTAAGGGATCACATGGTCTGAGTGACAAGACAGATTATTGTTTTGGCAGCAGAATTCTATACAGAAGTGATGCAAATAAGATGTAACCAAGGAAGACTAAGGAGAAAAAGCTTGCAAGTCAAGGTAGGAGACAGGTGAGTTAGAATTTTAGTGGAAGAGCAGAGAACAATGGGTGGAGTTTTGCAGTTTTTGAAAGGGAGAAGCAATATGACTTGCAGAAAGGTCACAACCACATTTAAAGCACTCTTAAAGCACTTTAACAGTTATGCCCCCCCCCCCGAATTCTGGGAACTATAGTTGTTAAGAATACCAAGAGTTGTCAGGAGACAACTCACAAATCTATAATTACCAACACTCTTAACAAACGGTAGTTCTCTGGCTTCTTCAGAGGAAGCCATGACTATGAAAGTAATATAAGTAATAATCAACAGAACTAAAGATGAAGAAGTAAGATAATGAGATCACGCATGGGTGAGGGGGAGTTGGGAAGTGGCATAATGGGAAGGTTTTGTTTTGTTGTTTTGTTGTGTTTGTTATTAGATATATCTGTTCATTTTTATTCTCTTTATTGGTTTGTATTGATATATTTTTCAATAAAGATTATTTAAAAAAAGAAAGAAAGAAAGAAAGTAATATAAGAGTGCTTTAAATTTGTGTTGTGGGTGTGACCAAAGATTAAATATATGAAGCAAATAAGACAGGGAAATCAAAGGCAAATAAACTGCTGTGGGCCTGGTCCAGGCATCCTCAACCTGTGGCCCTCCAGATGTTTTGGCCCACAACTCCCATGATCTCTAGCTAACAGGACCAGTGGTCAGGGATGATGAGAATTGTAGGTCAAAACATCTGGAGGGCTGAAGGTTGAGGATGCCTGGCCTGGTCTATATTGCAGATGGTGGCACTGACGGTAAGTAATTCCCTTTTGGACTTGCTGAGTTTGGGAAGGCTATAAAAATCCAGTTAGATATATCAAATATATATGCAGAGATGCAGGAATCATAGCTGCCAAGTTATCCCTTTTTTTAAGGGATTTTCCATTATGCTGAATAGGCTTCCTCGCGAGAAAAGGGAAAACTTGGCAGCTATGGCAGGAATGATGGGAGAGAAGTCCATGATAGGGATCATGATTGAATCATCCCTATCATACCCACACATCAGTATCTAGAGAGTATACACTGAAAGACCACATCAGCTGCTTAACAGAGAGAGCCTATAACATTAAAAGAGCCATTGGTTTCTGGTATGATCTGGAGACAACACATGGCACAAATGTTAACATGTTCCTAAATGAAATTCCATCAAAGCTGCCCACAATTTTATTTCCTTTTCAAAATTTCATTGCACAAGTCATGGTATGAAGAAAGGTTAAATGTGGCCAAAGAGTTAGAAACAGCGGCATCAATTACAACATGAATATTTTGCCCTAGAGACAAGAAGATAGCAACACATTACATTACTTAAAATGTAATCACTCATCTTATCTGTCAGAAATTGCCTTCTTTCTCCTTTATCCAATCACACAGCTGTGTGTGACCAGAGTTAGGAATATTTCTTCAATCATTAAGAGTCTGCTCGGAATAACAGCCATTAAAAAGAAGTTATCCAATTTGCAAGTTGAAAATATATATACAAATTAGGCTCAGTGAATAGCCTGCCATCTTCTTCATTTAAAAATAAATAAATATTGCTCTAAATAGAGAGTTTCTGTAATGCGACTACTGCATTTGTTGCGTATTCTGGAACATTACAATAATGTTCTTCCTGGGGAGTGGGGGCAGGGAGATAATCTTCTTCCTGAGCCTGATAATATTAATTCTACACATGTATCTCCAAGGGTAGGAGATTGGGGGTGTGTGTGTATGAATCTTCTTCCTCCATCTCTATTTTGCTGCTGTTCTGGATGACCTACTGCCACTGCAGGCAGGCATTTTACTGTGAGCTGAGCCTGACATAGAAGATCAATAGGTCTTCTTTGGCAATCATTCGTAGCTGAATAAGATTGCCTTCCATAAACATAGTTTTAACAGTGAGTCCGTGTGTGACTGTGGAGGCCAATTCTGGATCCACATGTCCTTCCATAGTGGGGACATTGGTTTCCGGGCAGGAGTTGATAACGGTGTGGATTTGCCAACTGTGCCTTCCTCTTAGCACATTTCTCCCTTGCGTCCTGAGTTCGAGGGTCTTCAAAGCCCATGATGCCTTTGGTAAAGGCTGTTCTCCAATTGCAGCGCTCGCAGGCCAGTGTTTCCCAGTTGTCGGTGTTTATACTGATTTTTAAAGATTTGCCTTGAGAGAGTCTTTAAACCACTAGCATTGCACTTTCCATTTTAAAGTTCGGTATAGAGTAGTTGCTTTGGAATACGATAATCAGGCATCCACACAACATGACCAGTCCAATGAAGTTGATGTTGAAGAATCATCGCTTCAACAGTGGTGATCTATGCTTCTTCCAGTACACTGGCATTAGTTTGCCTGTCTTCCCAGGTGATGATTCTGTAGGCCCCATATGCAGCTGAATTCCTGCTTCATCTGAAAAGCACTTGCATATTGAGGACCAAGGAGATGAAGGTTTACAAGAACCGTGAGCCCTGAGGAGCCTTCATTTGAGGTGAATTTCCTGGTGGCAATCGAGTACGAAAGTTGCACACACAAGATGGCGGTAGCATAGAGAGGAAGGGTTCTTGTTGTCATCTGAGGGAAGTTACATCCTTCAGTACATTCAATGACCCATGTGCACATCCAATGCAAGGAGGAGAGCAGGACTATGATAACCCCCTACTTTGATAGTCGCCTGTTCAGTGCAGTGCTTGAAAGAAGACTGTATGGGCATGCTATATCACATATGTTGTATGTATGCAGGTTCTCCATCTAATCAAGAGCATTGCGTGATTGAGATTTCTGTTGTGGTGGAGAGTTGTTTGTGCACTGGTTCTTTTTGCAAATGCCATACTAAACATGGACATTTTGGGCAGACCTGGTGGGGCAAATGGCGTTGGGGGCAGGGGCAAGTGGGCCCAGTTTATCTCCTTCATATACTGGATGTACAGTTGGAAGGTGGATGGCAGAACTTCCTGTCTGTATGGGCGAAGAGGTGGAAGGAGAAGGATTGCAGTTTATGTCTTCATCAGAAGCACAGCTTCTGTGCTGTCACTTTTTTTTTTTTTAGCTACTTTAGCACTGAAGAAATTCGCAACAACGCATTAGTCATATTGGCACCTGATAGTAATGGAAATATGCAAGAGCACAGCAGTATAGTAAATGAGCCATGTAGTAATCCCAAGTCAGTTATTTATTTTGGGAAGTTAGCAATTATGATCTCTGGCGTGACACAACCACTTATTCCATATATTGTCAGCAACAGAGATGAGAGGAATGTTATAGGGGCTGGATCAAAATTTACCAGAGAATGATTTTATGATGAATGTTTGAAGTTTTTCTTCTTGGTTCCCTCCATACTGTTCAAGAATTTCAACCCACGAAAACAAAAAGAAAAAAAAACCACCCAAAAAACACCAGTGAACTGACCCCTTCAAAGTATTCCTTCTTAATAAAGTGGTACAGATGTGGATCTGATTTTATTTATTTAGTATTATTGAAGGAAGCTAATGCCCCAGAAAAATGCCACAAGTAGGTAGTCTGGGGACAATTATGGTCCATGTGGGGAAGAGGAATATGAAGAACTGCTGCTGCTATCAGTGTGGGAATGTTCAGGGTGGCAGGAGAGGATATATTGCTTATTAATATTCTTCCTAACTTGTGTTAGCAAGTTCCTTTATGTAGCAGAGTTACATTCCCCCTTTTATATGCACAACAGATAGTTGGTTGCAGGTTCATGTGGGCCTCTCACTATTATACAATTCAATCTGTCTCAGCTTGAATTGTACATTCCTGGTAGGTTCCCTAAAATCCCTCTTAAAAGAATAAAGATGCGACAATCTTATTCAAAGTCAATAAAAGAAGTTTACTCACATCAGTTCACAGTTGGATTCCTGAAGGCAGGCTTAGTAATAAATATGTACATGTGGATCTACCCCATTTGGGGGAATAATCCCAGGACTTCTGCTAGCTGAGAGCTAGCAGAGCAGTCCTAGCTAGAAGCTAGTCAAATGAAGAAGGAAGTCAAAAGAGGGAGGTGTGCTGCGTGACCTGTCCTTTTGTTACCTGGACAGGTTAGGTCACGCCCACCTTCTATCACATGCAAAAGGAAGGATGCTCCAGCCAGGAGGAACAGGAAGTTTTGACTGGCTGGATCAAACATTCCCTCACATGTATTCTCTAGCATTAGAAGGAATGTTGTACTTGACTGCCTCTCATGGTTCATATCCCACAGTGAGCAGTTTTCCTGAATTGTGCTTTCTCTGGAAAAACTCAGAGAAATCACCCCAGCTTGCCACTCAAATATGGGTCTGCAAATGTTACTGGCTATTTGGTCTCAGCCCTTCATGAAAATTAAGATAAAAGAATAACCCCCAAATCAAGATCAGCAGCTGAGAACAGTAAAAACAACAAGAAGAAGACTTCTTAGTAGAATGAGGAAAAGAAAGTAGCTCTAGACAAATGTCTGAAAGAATGAGAGCTACAACAGAAAAGATCTGGTTTTATCCCCCTGATTAATTGATCTTTTCCCAATTAATCTCACTTCAGAGAAGGAAGGAACATAAAGAAAGGCTTTGTCATTGAAGAATACACTGCTAAATTCACATTGGGGACCAATGTTGGTGAAAATGTGGATTGTGAATGGTTTTCATACATTTTAGAAAGACACTGCAAGAAAACTGAAGTATCCCAATTGAAGAAACATGTGTGCAATCTTCCACCGTTTAGTGCACACCGTTTTTCCTCTCTTACAAGCACATTCTTCATTTTCATTGTCTAAACAAATGAAGGAAGGTTGCCTCTGCTCTGCCTAACAAAAAGAAGAACAGGGTCAGCCATATGTGGTCTTCTCACAGCTGTGACAAGAGAAGATGGTGTAAAGAAGCCCTCTTTCCAATCGCACGCTACAGTCAAGTATATCTGACAGCTTGGCCTTAAGCACATGCTATTTCTGTCTATGTCTCATCCCAGGCGACTTATGAATTCTGACTAAGACCTAAGGCAGTAAAATGTACTTCTTACATTCATAAGTTCAATGTGAATTGTGTTTGTGGATAGATTCCAGTTCAGCCCTGTGTTCGTTATTCGTATTTTTGTTTCTTTGCTAGTTCTTGTATCAAGGGAAGTGTGAAGCTCTCCTGAAATATCCTGGTAGGCACATTGGAATGATGAGGGGTTCCCTTCAAATTCCTCAGATGTTTCACCTGAAGAGGAACCACTTGAGTGTGCACATTTATCATGGGGCAACAGGCCCAAGCCGATGGCTCTGCATATCACTCCTCCCACCCCAAATGTCTACAAATTGAACATGGAAACCCAGAGGAGGAAACCTGTGCACATAGGCTTCCATAGGCATAAGGTAAAGGTAAAGGGACCCCTGACCATTAGGTCCGTCCGACTCTGGGGTTGCGCGCTCATCTCACATTATTAGCCGAGGGAGCCAGCATACAGCTTCCAGGTCATGTGGCCAGCATGACAAAGCCGCTTCTGGCAAACCAGAGCAGCACATGGAAACACCATTTACCTTCCCACTGTAGCGGTTCCTATTTATCTGCTTGCATTTTGACGTGCTTTCGAACTGCTAGGTTGGCAGGAGCTGGGACCAAGCAACGGGAGCTCACCCCGTCACAGGGATTCGAAGCGCCGACCTTCTGATCAGCAAGCCCTAGGCTCAGTGGTTTAACCCACAGCGCCACCTGGGTCCCTTCCATAGGCATAGAACCCTGCAATATCAGGGTTCCAGGTCCTGGGAAAGTTTTGTGTGTTTTGTTTTTTAAATTTTATTTATGCTTTTCAGGTTTATACATTTCACTAATTCTACAATCATTTTAACATTTCAAAACTTGACTCACCCCTCTTTCTGTGGTTCCTTCAATTTATTTTTAATATCTTCTGCATATCTAAATTAACTTAATTTGCTCATTTAAACATCTACTTTAAATATATACTCTTATCAAACTGCAGGTTGTTAAAATAAACCTGCCAATGTTCTTATCTGTTTGCAATTTATCTGTAAATATTCAATAAATGATTTCCATTCTTTTATAAAAAGTTTGTTGTCTTGATTTCTTATTATTCCAGTAAGTTTTGCCATTTCTGCATATTCCATAAGTTTCTGCATCCATTCTTTGCTGGGACTTTTGGTTCTTTCCATTTTGGGGCGAGTAACATTCTTGTTGCTATAGTAGCATACATAAATAAGTTTCTATAAAGTTTAGGTAGTTCTGTCCCTATAATTCCCAAAAAGAAATGCTTCTGTGGTTTTTTTTAAACAAACATTATTTTAAACATCCTTTTCAATTCATTATAGATCATTTCCCAGTAAGTTTTAACCTTACTACAAGACTGCCTCATACAGTATGATGAAAGAACCTTCTTTCTCTTTACATTTCCAACTCTTATAGGTCCTGGGAAAGTTTAAACATATAGAAATCTGTGGGCCCAGACTTTTCCCCTGCAGATGTTCACATGTAATGCATAGACCTCAGGGGGTGTACTGGGTTCCACTACATTTGATTGTGCTTCTTCCCATATGAGTAATGTATGAAAGGGACTTGTGTGAACTGGTTCTTTAGTAATCCCAGATAGCCTATGAATTAGGTCTAGCCTACATTTCCACACAGTAGTGTTTTTATATCTATGATTTCTATATACCGTATTTTCCCATGTATAAGACTATATTTCCCCCCTATTTTTTCAAGTTTAAAATTGGGGGGGGTGGTCTTATACACGGGAAGTGCATATGGGGGATTTCTTTATTTGGAGTCCCAAAATACAGGGGTCGTGTTATACACAGAGGCGTGTTATACACAAAAAATATGGTATATATGTTGTAAATATTAATTACTAATTTTAATACTGCATGAACATTAAATATTCACAGCAATACAAATTGCTTTTAGGATTCATTTACAGCAAACGTTTCTCAAAGTGTAATCATTTGCAACTTTTGCTATTCTTTAAACTGAGGAATAAAACTGTGATTGGGTTATGATGCTCATAGCTTATACCGTAAGGCAGATGGCTAAATCAAAGGAAGCTTAATGGTCTAATGTTTTTGCATGTGTTTTTGATAATCCTAGGTTTTAAAAACTTTGCTTAATAAGGAGATTTTGCTCCCACTGGCAGGGCCCTAGTATGCAGGCAGAAGGGAGGAGGGAATGCTTGTTCGGGCTCCAGGGGGAGACTTCATGATCATCATGGGAAAATGTAATCTAAATTGTAGGCCGTGCTTGAGAATTTGGGGACACATTTATTTCCCCGGGTCTCCACAGAGTGTCCACATCTGAAAGCCAAGCAAAAGTAAAGCAGAGCAAGGATTTGAGAAATGAGCCCCCTTTGTGGGGTCCTCTTTTATGAGCAGTATGTGCCAGAACGCCATAGCACTTGCAGGCAGGTGAACCTAACAGGGCTAGGCAGTAGACTGGAAGCTGGCTGCAGGTGCTCCAATAATCTGTGCCATTGAGATCACAGGAGCAGAAGAAGCAAATTCAGTGATATAACTTAGAGACCCTGTAACACAGCTCTCGAGTCTGCAGGGCGCACAGAATAACCACCTCTGGTTTCCCAATGAGAGGGGACAGCAGCTCTATTCAGACAACCCCCCCCCCCAACATGAAAGAGGCACAGCATGTCCTTTCCACCCACTTTATTGTCTTCCATACGTTAGGCATTTATTTATTTATTTATTTATTTATTTATTTATTTATTTCACAAAACTTATATACCACTTGATTGTTGCAAACCTCAAAGTGGTTTACAAAAAAGATAAACCTCTTTGCTGAGAACTCCTCATACAGCGGAACCCTGGGAGATCATGGTGTATAGCTGTAAAAAACAAAACAAAAGCCACACACCAAATCTAACCTAGGAGCTTAAACAAAGAAGTTAAATGACACCAATCAATCCATCATATTTTGCAGAGTGGAAGGGGATCCATATTGCACATTTGTTCCAATAACTTATGCTTAGGCATTTGGCCACTGGTTGAGAGCTTCTTGATATGACAATAAAACTAGACTGAAAACGGTGCTCAAATCAAAGTATGTTTATTGGAACAAGCCAGGATCAGAAACCATGGTTTTATTTTGTATTTTCTCAATAAACTGTAGTTTAAACTAGCCACAGTATATGGCTAGTGTAACAAGAGACCACAATGAGTTTAAATCCAGAAGTATGTGCTTCAGATCTACTCATTGTGGTCATCTTGGCCAAAGAGAGAGGCTGGAGAGCGCATAAGACCATGGCTTGCTCAAGCTCATTCATAATAGTGCCAATTGATGGTTTAGCAATGCATTCAAACTGGGTCAATTAAAGGGAATCCAATGTTTATCTGTGAACAGTCTTCAGCATCCTAAGAAGGATTGGCTCAGGCATGGAGATCAATTTTGTAGGTCATCTATGCTGTCTTCCAAGTGGCAATCCCAAGAAGCAAGGTAAGGTTCTGTTTTGTTTTGTTTCAAACTCTTTGGACTCTTTTGTCCATGTTCAGCAAGGAAGATGACCCATGGTGCCCTTCTTCCCTTCTTTTCACACTTTTAATTTTCTTATGCCCTAAGTGACTGGATCTCCTCGATCTCCAAACCTCCTCATGTTCCTCATTCTTCAACTGAGGGAGATAAGAAAGCTTTTCAATCATGCCTTTGCAAACTAGGGGTCAGAGTGAAGTGTTCTCATACTGCAAATCTCTGTATTCAATGTCTGCTCTACTGAAGATATGGATTCTCTGGCAGCATTACATTACCCTTTTGCATTTTCTTTTCTGTAACCAACAGGGAGATGTTTTGTTCCTGTTAGCATTATTGCCTCTATAAGAATCAGCATTACTAGCTAGCAGTGGCAAGCCAGGTTTGAGTCAGCTTACAACTCACCCCACCATGGAAAACATCAACAGTGATGGAGACCCCAGTAGACTAATGGCAGAAGCAGCTGGCAAAAATAAAACATCAGCAAGATATCAGAGGAATGCATTGTGAGATTTATCCAGCAGAAGTAATATCCAGCTGTTCAACCAACAGGAGGGATGCAGCTCAAAACCATTTTATTTTATATAATAATGTTTCAACACAAAAATAGATGTTGTTGTGTTTTAATCTATTTTACTGTTTGTTTTAATTACTTTTAAAAATGTTTTTATTGCTTTCACTGTATTTTTTAAATTTGCCATTTCAATATTTCCTGTACTGTAACTCATTTAGAGGTTTTCCTAAAATCAAGAGGCATATCAATCCAACCACCTCCCCCCCCCCAAAAAAAAAATTAAACCTGGAAAGAAGATTCAAGACAACATATGAAGTGGGGGAAATGTTAGATAGGTTGAAATATAATGAATGAGAGGATCTGCCAATTAGGCTAAAAATTAAGGGCAGGTAGAAGAATTGATGAGGGAAGCATCCCTCATCCCGTGGGCATGTCAGCCACCAAATAATGTGATTCCCATCCAAAGATTGGAAGTGTCTCCCTCCTTACTAACTGAACCTTGGGTAAAAAGGTATAAAGGTAAAGGACCCATGAACTGTTAAGTCCACTCAAAGGTGACTATGGGGTTGCGGCGCTCATCTCGCTTTCAGGCCGAGGGAGCCTGCATTTGTCCACAGACAGCTTTCCAGGTCATGTGGCCAGCATGACTAAGCTGCTTCTGGCACAATGGGACA
This sequence comes from Zootoca vivipara, assembly GCF_963506605.1. NCBI lineage: Eukaryota > Metazoa > Chordata > Lepidosauria > Squamata > Lacertidae > Zootoca > Zootoca vivipara. The sequence continues at coordinate 65,785,526 of NC_083284.1, read as the reverse complement.
TGGAGATGGAAACTGAAGTGCACGGAAATGCCATTTACCTTCCTGCCGCAGCGGTGCCTATTTATCTACTTGCACTGGCATGCTTTCAAACTGCTAGGCTGGCAGGAGCTGGAAAGGAGCAATGGGAGCTCATCCTGTCACAGGGATTCAAACCGCCGACCTTCTGATTGGCAAGCCCAAGAGGCTCAGTGGTTTAGACCACAGCGCCATATTTCAAAAAGTAAAACTAGGGCATCCCAAGAGATGTTGGGCTTTTTAAAGGAGAACCCGAAAGTTGTCGAGCTTTTCTTTTTTCAATTGACTTGCCTAAGATCCAGCCTTTGAAATTCTGGTAATGTCCGGCTGCCAGGCTTAAAGATAGTACTTGCTGAAATGGGAGTGCTATTCAGCGCTCTTCCAAGATGTTTCTTCTGTTTGCAAAAGCTGCCTGTTGCACTCTTACAACTCAAGCCACACTTAGTATCCAAGGAACTACTTCAATCAAAGTCCTAAGGTTTGTGTGCACTTCCTGCAAAAAGGAGATCCCCAAACTGCTTTTGACATTGCCCATATAACTCAATGGGACTTACCCACTTGTATCTGCATAGTCTGACATCTTCATTTGCATACTTTAGTGTTCGTCTTCTTGGTCACATTGCAATGTGACAAAATGTGACAAAAATGGAATCCCAGAACTGAATTTAAAAAACCCAACAATAAAAAACCCATTGTTATTTCTATGTTAGTCTTCACTGGGAATTGTATATATGTTAAGAAGTTTTTTTTGCAACCAGTTACATATTGCCTTCAAAAGTATTATTCTATGTCTGCACATTCATACTGTTTTATGCTTTTTTGGAGGTAGCTCGAACTGAATTCTCAGTTACTTACTTGAATCAGTATAGCTCCTCTATAATTATTGGTTTATGAACTCTTTGCCACTCAAAAAACCCTTTGCTTTGTACAAGTTACAAGAATACTTTACTCTGTAAAACAGCAATGAACGTAGTTTCAATTGCAATCTTGTAAAGAGACATCGAGAAATATAAAATGTCAGTGTGCGTTATGAAATCCATAGATAAATGACTTTTTGAGTGCTGACGTTACCTTTCAAAAGGCCTGAACATTGTTAAGTTTTAAAAGTTGTCAGGCTATGTCTTACAACTAAGATAGCATGATTTGCTGGCAACACAAAGCAATGTGCTCTTTGAAGTCGGGCCCTAAACTAGATCCGGGATATGATTCTTTGATGCTGAACATAAGTCAGTGATATTGAAGTTCAAATGAAAAACTAGCTTACTTTTAGCCAGGGCTGTAATGAAACCCCGTATCATTTGTTTTCGCAAAGAAGTTTAGTATTAGTGAAAATAACTGCACTCATAATAAAGAGGTGAAACACTTGCCATTGACAGAACTTTTTAAAGTGCACACTGGCAGAACAGAGATCTGCAATGGATTTTGATAATGCCAGTGCTTCCTAGCGCCCTTTGCTGTTGTAAGTTAGGATGGCCTGACCTGGCCTGGCCTGATCTTGCCTAGTGCTGAGCCAAAATTTCACATAAGAAGATTGGAAAAAGTGAAAGACCGAGCAACCGGGGTAGACAGATTGGCCCACTCCAACTTTACACATTATGATTTTAGGGGACATGGGTGGCGCTGTGGGTTAAACCACAGAGGCTAGGGCTTGCCGATCAGAATGTCGGCAGTTCGAATCCCTGCGACGGGGTGAGCTCCCATTGCTTGGTCCCAGCTCCTGCCAACCTAGCAGTTTGAAAGCACATCAAAGTGCAAGTAGATAAATAGGTACCACTACAGTGGGAAGGTAAACGGTGTTTCTGTGTGCTGCTCTGGTTCGCCAGAAGCGGCTTTGTCATGCTGGCCACATGACCTGGTAGCTGTACGCCGGCTCCCTAGGCCAATAACACGAGATGAGCGCCGCAACCCCAGAGTCGGTCACGACTGGACCTAATGGTCAGGGGTCCCTTTTACCTTTAAGATGCTTTAGGCACAGGCTTAAAAAACAACAACACAACAACAATTGGAACTGTGAATGCAATAAATGTGAATTTAATTTCATAATACAATATATAATGCAGGAACACTCATCAGGAAACTGGGTTGACTATGGCTGCCTTTAAGTATGCACTCAGCGGTCAACCTGGGTTTGCTACTGTAAAATATATGAAGGTCCTGAATTTTATAAACATCTGAAGAAAATGGACTCGCAAAGAAGGAAGCAGGAGCCATCGACCCAGAATCTGCACTGCTGGCCCTTGGCAGTACGCTGGGACCCTTGAAGATTCCTGGGCTGACACTGGGTATGCTAAATGTGCGATGCCAATATGATAGAACTGGGGGTTGACTTTCTCTATACCGTTGGCCTCCCTGGGTTCAAAATCCACTGCATCTCTGTTTACTCTTTGGCATCTTGTGCAGAGAAACTGTTTTCTAAATTAGACAAAAAGACTTGTTTCACTGGCAGGTTAATGGGAATATTTCCTGTGACATAAACTGAAACTCTGCCTGGGTTTATTCTTCATATGTAGGTTCCAACCTATACTGATGAATAAGAAGCTGAAGTCTTTAGTCTAGAGTGCTGTGTGTGTGTGTGTGTGTGTGTGTGTGTGTGTGTGTGTGTGTTGTTGTTGTTGTTGTTGTTGTTGTTGTTGTTGCTGAGGTCCATCTCTGAGGGGCTTCTAGTAGTTTCCTCACTGCGAGAAGTGAGCTTACAAGAAACCAGATAGAGGGCCTTCTTGGTAATAGAGGAATGCCCTCCCAGGGGAATGCCCTCCCAGCAGATGTCAAGGAAATAAAAAACTATCTGACTTTTAGAGAACATCTGAAGGCAGCCCTGTTTAGGGAAGTTTTTAATGTTTGATGTTTTATTGTGTTTTTAATATTCTGTTGGGAGCTGCCCATAGTGGCTGGGGAATCCCAGCCAGATGGGTGGGGTATAAATAAATGTATTATTATTATTATTATTATTATTATTATTATTATTATTATTATTGCATGGCCCATCCCGATCTCCAAGTGGTGTGAGATTCCAGAAGTCCAAGTGCTTCCCAGGGTTTGGGCTTGCTTTTGGGAATAAGGTATACTGTAGCTAGGGTTGCCAGACTCAATAGAGGACAGGACTTCTGTGCCTTTAACTGCCCTGCTCTCTTTTGAGTCTGGAAACCTTAAAGAGAAACCAGCAGACCCTTTGCTTGGAAATTAAACAAAGGGTCTGCTGGTTTCTCTTTAAGGTTTCCAGATTCAAAAGAGAGCAGGGCAATTAAAGGCACAGAAGTCCTGTCCTCTATTGAGTTTGGCAACCCTAACTGTAGCAGAGACTGTGGTATCTATATCATATATGGTTTATTCACGCATATGCACAACCTGAGCATATGATGAAGGGGTTCACAACATGAACACCCCCATATGGTTTTGTTGGATTCAAGCAGAGATCTGGCATCTCTCTCTCTCCCTCTCTCCCTCCCTCTCTCTCACACACACCCCTTTGCTGTTTCTGGCCCACATGGCTGCAATTAAACTCTAAATTCAGGCTTTGTCCTTCTATCTATCTATCATCTATCTATCTATCTATCTATCTATCTATCTATCTATCTATCTATCATCTATCTATCTATCTATCTGTGAGGTTGGGGAGGGGCCCTATCCATTTGTTCTGTCACACAGATCCCCTTTCCTTTGTTTCACTTAATGGCCCATCACCCAGGCAATCACCTCAACACGGCTTTTATTTTAACACTTGCTGGACCCAGGTGTTACAGCCTACTCCCCCCCCCCCCGAACTCATAACATTAGATATATTTCTCCACTCCATTATGTCTCACAATGCAAGAACCAAGAAATGTTAGTGGGCGACTTTAGCTTAAAATCTTTCTTGTTTAATCATGAGAGAGAGGGAAAATGCCTTTGGGTTATTCAAGTATGGTGAAAGGAGGCAGGAGGTAATGATGCTGTTAGTACACTGGTGGATATTTGTCCTCTAAGGAACTTGAATGACAGGTGATACAATAGGCTTAGCCATTCCTGAGGCAGTTCAGCACTGCCTGCCTTTGCTTTAGGTAGCAAAAGCCACTTAGGCAGCAATCCAAGACTCTGACATACCTCATCATTACCTTTTCCTTAAAAACGCGCGCACACACACACACACAGAGGAACTGACAAAATGAGCATGTTTAGAGTTGGATAATAAGTTATTATTCAGCACCAGAATGACTGTAGGGATTGCCAAGTGTTTTGCTTTTTCAAAGACACAATAGCAGCAGTTGCCGTCCTCAATAAACGTTCCCTTGTGCAGTGATGATTCTTGACCTATGACTACCCGGTAACATGGGAGCCACCTCCTCCCTGCCACCCTGTTCTTACATCTATTTCTTCCTGGCGTGGAAAAGGTGAAAGGGATTTGTGACTCGTCTTTGAAAGAAGAGGCTGCCTCCATTAAGTGCCTGTCTCCATGTACACATTCAAATAATTAGGGAGAAAAAGGTTCTCACCATGAGTGAAGTGAAGCCTTCTCAGTGGATGCTAGCCTCAGTGGGACCAGGTCAGGAAGGAATAGAAAGGTAATTGTGTGAGAATGGAGTAAACTAACACACACACACACACACACACTCTCTCTCTCTCTCACACACACACACAGAGGGTGGGGGGAGAGGAAAAACCTAGTCACACCCAAATGAGCATGTTAAGAAATGACTTATAAGGACCCAAGGCAATGTTAAATAAAAAGCTCTGAGTGGCCAGCAAAATACACATGCACAGTTCTGATTCCTTACATGTACTCTGAATTGACATAGCCTGGCAAAAGACACGTTGTTGTTGTCGTCTAGTCGTGTCCGACTCTTCGTGACCATGTGGACCAAAGCATGGCAGGCACTCCTGTCTTCCACTGCCTCCCGCAGTTTGGTCAAACTCATGTTCATAGCTTCGAGAACACTGTCCAACCATCTCGTCCTCTGTCGTCCCCTTCTCCTAGTGCCCTCCTTCTTTCTCAAGATCAGGGTCTTTTCCAGGGAGTCTTCTCTTCTCATGAGGTAGCCAAAGTATTGGAGCCTCAGCTTCAGGATCAGTCCTTCCCGTGAACACTTGGAGCTGATTTCCTGCTAATAATAATAATAATAATAATAATAATAATAATAATTTATTTATTTATACCCCACCCACCTGGCTGGGTTTCCCCAGCCACTCTGGGTGGCTTACAACAGAAAAATGAAATAAAATAATCTATTAAACATTAAAAGCCTCCCTAAATAGGGCTGCCTTCAGATGTCTTCTAAAAATCTGGTAGCTGTTTTTTTCTTTGACATCTGATGGGAGGGCGTTCCACAGGGCGGGCGCCACCACTGAGAAGGCCCTCTGCCTGGTTCCCTGCAACTTGGCTTCTCGCAACGAGGGAACCGCCAGAAGGCCCTCAGTACTGGACCTCAGTGTCCGGGCAGAACAATGGGGGTGGAGACGCTCCTTCAGGTATATTGAACCGAGGCCATTTAGGGCTTTAAAGGTCAGCACCAACACTTTGAACTGTGCTCGGAAACGTACTGGGAGCCAATGTAGATCTTTCATTGTGGTCTCAGCGGCCGCTCCCAGTCACCAGTCTAGCTGCCGCATTCTGGATTGTGTGTGTTAGAGTTTAAGGGTCATATCATGTCATACCTGTAAGTCATCTACATTTGAAACAAATCAGCATAAAGTCAACACTTTGGTTCTAGTTACCGGTAGGTAGCCGTGTTGGTCTGACATAGTCGAAGCAAAATAAAAAAATTCCTTCCAGTAGCACCTTAGAAACCAACTAGGTTTGTCATTGGCATGCACACGGAAGCTCATTCCAATGACAAACCTGGTTGGTCTCTAAGGTGCTACTGAAAGGAATTTTTTTGTACTATGGTTCTAGTGTAGTGCTACAAAAGAAAGAGATGAACGTTTCTCTATCCACTTTCCCCATGCCATGAATAATTTTGCAGACTTCTATCATGCCACCTCTTGCATTGCCTTTTCTCCAAACTATGAAGTCCCAAATGCTTCAGCCTTTCCTCATGGGAGAGTCGCTCCAACCCCTTGATCATTTGGGTGCCCTTTTCTGAGCTGTTTCCAACTCTGTGACATCCTTTTTGAGGTGAGGCAACCAGAATGTTATGTTTTGCAGTTTGGCATAGCTTTGTTGAATAGTAATAATGACACACCATTAAATGATGAGCGCAGTTGCAAGAAGAAGCAATTTGCCAGGTAGTGGATTTGAACAGTTCTTTTGAAAAAGTGGATTATGCTGGAATAATGTTAAGTGACACCCTTTGTTTTGTTACTTGCTTCTGAAGAAACCCTTTCCATGCATTTCTTTTTGACCACCTTGAATGAAGGGCCGTCCCTCCCCCCGCCACCTTCAGTAGGCTTAGTATTTTGTTGTCTTTCTTTCCTTTAATATTCTACTCAGGCAGATACAACTTTGGTGATTCTTTCAGCACAGGTAACACAGCAGTTGACTGTCTTGCTTCATGATTTATTGTAATAAGTGGATGGCTTCAAGTTTATTATTATGGTTTAGCAAGCAGAAAGTCATGGGGCTGTGTGCTTTATTTATCTTTCCTATCTCCAACTAAGTAACGTTCCCCGCATTTAAAACAGAAATGGAACCAAAATTTAAAGAGATAACTGCACTAATATCGCTTTTTAAATGCCCCATATCTTCTGTTTTGATTTTTGTTGTTGTTGGAGGCTTGTGCTTTCTTGCAGAGAAGCTTCGTCCCAGAAACATAGAATCATAGAATTGTAGAGTTGGAAGGGACCTTGAGGTCCAACTCCCTGCAATGCAGGAATCTCAACCAGATCATCCATGACAGATGGGCATTCAACCTCTGCTTAAAAACAAACAAAACCCAAGTAGGTACACTACTCTTTAGAAAGTGCTTCCTCTTGTTTAGTCAGAATCTACTTTCTTGTAGCTTGAATCCACTAGTTTGGGTCCTAGCCTCCAGATTCGGAGAAAACAAGTTTGCTCCATCCTCCATGTGATAGCCCTTTAGATATTTGAAGATGGTTATCATATCTCCTCTCAGTCTCCTCTATTCCAGGCTAAACATACCCAGCTCCCTCAGCCATAAGGCTAGCTTTCCATACTCTTTATTATCTTGGTTGCCCTCTTCTGTACATGTTTCCAGCTTGTCAATATCCTCCTTAATTTGTGGTGCACAGAATTGGACACAGTCTGACCAAGGTGGAATAGAATGGGACTATGACTTCACTTAATACTTCTGTTGATGCAGCCTAGAAGAGAATTCACTCTCCCCCCCCCTGCTGTATCACACTGTTGACTCATAATAAGCTGGTGGTCTACTAAGACCCCTAGATCCTTTTCATGTGTGCTACTAGCAAGCCAGGTGTCCTCCATCTCATATGTGTGCAGCTGGTTCTTCCTGCCTAAGTGCAGAACCTGAAATTTCTTCCTCTTTGAATTCATTTTGCTAGTTTCTGTTAATCTCTTATGGTCATTTTGAATCCCGATTCTGTCTTCTGCGCATTAGTCACCCCTCCCAGTTTTGTGTCACCTGCAATTTTTTTTTTTAAAAAAATCAAACTATATTTCTTTTAAATCATATCACAAACAAAAACACAAAAATACAAAAACCTTGCTGCATGACATTGTCATACAGTACACCCTTGCTCTTGTAGACAAATTATAAACCTAACATAATTATTTCATATTTCATTTCATTACATATTTTTATGGTACTGGAAAAGTGATCACTTTTAAAACACACACACACACACACACACAAACAAAAACACCTGCTAATTTGATGAGCATCTCCTCAGTTCCTTCATCCAAGCCATTTATAAAAATGTTGAAAGGACCCCACTTGCCAATTCCCTCCCCCCCAGGAAGGTGAGGAAACATTAGTGAGACCTCTTTGAGGTTTGTCACCTTCCCCCCACCCAAGGTGACAGGTTTTATACTGCTTGATTGTTTAAAAGGAAACTCAACATACGAATTAGCATTATTAATATCAACATCATTAATATTGTACCAGTTGGATTACAAATTAGCCTGAAGGCCTATTTCAAGCTGCCAATGATTATCTTAAATAGTGATGAGTGCCCCACTGTCTTGCATTGGATTAGCTGAAGAATATCTGAGCTACAGTCACAAATTGGGAATTTGCTTTTGGGGAATAGGGCAGAGATTAAATGTGAAGAGCAGATAAAGCAAGGCCCTCATCCCAGTGGTGGGCTTGGGATTTCAAATTTCAGTGGCACCCCATGTGATGCCAAAATTCGCCCCTGCCTGCCGCCGTTTTGCCTTCAGTCACTGCTGCAGTGCCACCTGCAGCACCCTCTCAGTTTGGCACCCAGTGTGGTCAAACCAGTCACGCTCCCCTAAATTTGCCTCTGCTTCTCTCTGGTATGCAAGGGAGAAGCTGCATCATGCTTGGACTTTTCATTGAGGCACCCCAGCATTTGTTCCACCGTGGCGGCTCTTTCTCGCAGCTCATTTCTGAGCTGACACAAATCCACCCCATTTGAGCCACAAACACAGTCCTCCTCTGCCCTATTCAATTCCTCCCCATCCCACTTTTCTCTCAGATACAAAGCAGAGGGCATCTTGATGTTAGGATTCTTTCCCCGTGCTGCAGTCATGGGATTGTTTTTATCACACGATGGTGTATGTTTTCATCCCACATTGTGGGAAGTCACAGAGACAGGGTGTTTGTATTACTGTGTTTCCGTTATGTAGGATGTTTGTCCTTTGTTCTTTCTCTTTGCTGTCTGATGCTGAAGAGGAAGGAGCTGAGTTACGATGTGTATATGTAAATAAACATAGCTTGTGCCAAATGCTGCTCTACTGAGTCTGTATGCTGACTGCCTATACTCTGCTGATCCTGAAGTGTGCTGATGCCTCTAAGGCATCAGTCGCTGTGATGTTCGGGCTGGAGAAAGATTATGAATCTCCTGAACGATCGACCAGGAGGGAGAGAACATGCCAGCCAGGTATGTATCTCTGCCATACTCGTACTCATGTGTAGGACCTCCTGACACTTGAAAGACAGGGTCGGGTCCACTAAAAAGAGCCCCATTGGGTCCATCACAGCACATAGGTAGACTCACTGAGGGTGAGGTAATGAAAAATGGGGAACCGTACCAGAATAAGGTTTTAGGCACGTTGGTGCAATGGCTTTGCACATGCCTCACATGTAAGGCAGCTAGCATCACGCATGCTCAGCACTGAGGCAAAATCAAACCAATCACAGGGAAGCAGTATTATCTATACTTAGGTGCCTTATAAGGGAAAAGGGGGAAACTAAGAGATCTGATTGGGTGACAGAATTTGTAATATCCATAATGTATATAAAAGCATGTGAGGCCCTATGTTCGGGGTCCAGTCTTTGTGGAACAATCCCGCTGGACCAAACTTCTGCGCAGAAATAAAGTTTGGATTCCTTTTTCACTCTGTCGCTTTTATGCCATTGTTCACTCATGATATAGGACAGGCTTTTTCTGCAACAAGGGTCTATGAAGGGTGCTTTGCTCTCCGAAAACTGAAGCTGATAACAAAGATGGAGCAGGGGGAGAGTAAAGTTTGAAACAACACCAGTTCAAGTCGATAAATAGGTACCGCTGTAACTTAGGAAGGTAAAGGTGTTTCTGTGCACTCTGGTTTCCGTCACGGTGTCTCGTTGCACATGACCCAGAGAGCTGCCTGTGGACAAACACCGGCTGCCTCAGCCTGAAAAGCGAGATGAGTGCTGCAACCCCATAGTCAACTTTGACTGGACTTAACCATCCAGGGGTCCTTGACCTTTTCTTTTTCTTTCTTTCTTTTACTAAACAGGTGGGTCAAATTTAACAGTTACACTCCAACATCAGCAGAGGCCACAAATTCCCCGCCCGAGCACAAAACATATATATATGTAGCATCTCTCCGCACAGGAGTATGTGAATTGAAGGATTAAAGGATCGTAATGTAAGCATGCTGTTTCTCCATGTCCCACCCACAACATCTCTGCCATTCTGCCAACATATATTGACTTTTGGGGGTGGCTCTGAGGTGTCCCACAGGCATATGGGGTATTCTAGCATAGTGTCCTAAGCCAGGAGAACTTGAGTATGGTATTATGTCCTAAAGCTTGCATTCCTAATTAAGTTACAGATGTCCAAATGCACTTCACATAAATGACCTCAGTCATCCTTGTAACAGCCCTGTTGTATAAAAGAAATAAAGGTAAGATAGGTTAATGTTATTATCCCCATAGTGAAAAGTGAGGGGGCTGAGGCTGAGAGACAGAAGCTTGTCGAAGGCTTCTCTAATGAATTCATGGCTATAGTGAGATTTGAACTGAAGGCTTCCTGGCTCACAGCTGAAAGTCCACTCTGCTCCACTGGCTATGCATATCGACAGTGTTAGTATTATATCGCTCCAAAAAAAAAAAAAAAAAAGCATCATTCTCCGTCTCTTTCTTCATTTCGAAATATGATTTTGGAGAAAAGACAGGCAGTCAAATTGTCCATCAGTCTCAAAATTGCTTCATGATTAAGGAACCTGGAGTAGAAAATAGGAAGCAGGTAGATGTTAATAAATCACAGCCCAGTGGGAGATGAGAAAAGTTACCTCTGTCACTGTACTTTCTAGACTGTGGGACATGGAAGGAGAATGCCTTAGGGATCCTGGCTGCTCCTGACATTACATTTCCTTACTTACATTTTGGAAATATGTTTACAGAAGCATTCTAAAACTGTATGAATGTCAGAAATGCATGTTTTTGTTATGACAGCAAAGTCAAAGGCAAATGCGGAGTCTAATCTTCCTTCTCAGCCATTCTGGGATGGGTAGAATTATTTGATTAATTGAGGTTTAATCCTTAGGAATATGACAAAGTTCCAATTTCATGTCGTCACTAACAAAAGGCATTCACTGAGCAAGTCACCAACAGGAGAACAAGAGATTGTGTGCATGTGTGTGCGGTCTCTGTGTGAGAGGGAGATGTGCACTTGGGAAGAGAAAGAGAGTGAGGTGTATATGTGAAGTTTGAGTGCATGAGTGTGTGAGAAACATGCATTTGTACCTGTAGTCCAGCGGTCCCCAAACTAAGGCCCGGGGGCCAGATGTGGCCCAATTGCCTTCTAAATCCGGCCTGCGGACGGTCTGGGAATCAGCATGTTTTTACATGAGTAGAATGTGTCCTTTTATTTAAAATGCATCTCTGGGTTATTTGTAGGTCATAGGAATTCATTCATTCCCCCCCCCAAAAAAAAATATAGTTCTGTATACTGTATGTGCAATTGAATATATAAAGGGGTATGTTGTGGCTATCTTGTATATTTCCTAGCACTAGGAAAATGCTTCCAGTTGTTATTTAATGAAAACAGCAGCCCCCACCAGGCAGCACATAGTTGTCTTCCTGGGACATGAGGTTGCCTGTGTGGGCGGGAGCAGCAATAACTGTACATTACCCTTCAACCGTCCCGATTTGACTGGAGCATCCCGGAATTACAGAAGCCATTCCAGCTTCTGATTGGATCCCAGAAAATCCTGCTTTTAGTCTCACAAAGCAGCAGGTTCCCATAAGAGCTCAGCACTGAAAGATGCGCATCTTTCATGTGAAAGAAGGCATCTGAACTGGAGACCATAGAAGGGGAGGAGGGGGCACTGCTGGTGGTCCAGGCCAGGCCACCCCTTCCAGGCTCGGACACCATGTCTCCTCTGCTCAATGCTGCCTCTGCCAGAAGAGGAGAAGAAGCCGATGAAGCTGAGGAGAAGAAGCCGATGAAGCTGACAAGGAGAAGCTGGAGCTGCCAGTGAAGTGCTTGCTGAGGAAGCTGCAGCCGGTAATGGGACCAAAAGATGTGTGTCCCAATTTTAATCAGTGGAATGTTGAATGCTTTACTCCAGGGGTCAGCAAACTTTTTCAGCAGGGGGCCGGTCCACTGTCCCTCAGACCTTGTGGGGGGCCGGACTATATTTTGGGGAAAAAAATATGAACAAATTCCTATACCCCACAAATAACCCAGAGGTGCATTTTAAATAAAAGGACACATTCCACTCATGTAAAAACACCAGGCAGGCCCCACAAATAACACAGAGATGCATTTTAAATACAAGGACACATTCTACTCATGTAAAAACATGCTGATTCCCGGACCGTCCGCAGGCCGGATTTAGAAGGCGGTTGGGCCGCATCCGGCCCCCGGGCCTTAGTTTGGGAATCCCGCTTTACTCTCTCTAGTGATATATCATGCCATTATCACATGCAGCCTTTCTGTTTTATTTCACACCCTTTGGAGCCTTTTTTTGTTGTTATGCCACACACCCCCCCACAGCCATTTTGTGATTGGCAGCCCCAAACACTTCTTGTGCCCACTAGTCCCACTAGTCCAAAACATTTGACACTGTTTCAAGGAATTTCATTGGTGTTGAGGAATATAAAGATTTAGTTGGCTGTTTCAACCTTTTCTGGGACTAATACAGAACTGTTCTTGGTCTTAAAATCTGCTGCAGCTGACTGCAGTACACAGTTTCTTGCACACAATAACATCCTGTTATCTTTTTATAAGCACATGAAATAAAGCATATATTTCTCTTAGAGAGCGGGGGGGGGGGGGAGAGAGATGGAATAAGAATGATAAATCACTTGTTCAATGAAAAGCCAGAATATGCTTTTATAGAACTGCCATTATGAAAGGGGATGTTTAGCTACAAAAGCAGTTGCGAAATTCTTGTATGATATTCTTCTTCCGTTCAGTTTGTAAGTTGCCTCTTAATAACAAATCAAAGAAAGAAAGAAGGAAAGAAAGAAACAGGAGCAAGATCGCTGCTGAGATCATGATTTGTGACTGAAGTACCAAAGCAATTCAGCAGTGAATTGGGATTCATGTCTGCTTTAAAAAGGAAGTCATCAACTCCATTACTTCTAATATCAAACATGATTGTACCTTCTATGCTAAATCACAAAATACAGCATTGCGAACCTTCCCAGCCATCATTTCTTTCATAGCAGCAGGAGGACAAATAGGTGCAATTTGTCTATTTTACAAGAATATTAACGAAGTTGGTCACAATGTACTCTAATAAATAATTCCAGTTTGTCTGTGGAAATATTGTGGAATAGCCTGTTTTTTAGGGTGTGTTTGTTATGTTGTTGGTTTAACATTCTCATGAAAAAATTGCCATTGATTTCAGATGCTGTCTCATTATATTGTGTGCCACTGTATTTGAGGCTGTGCAGTGTTTTGATGTTTCCAAGTATTAATATAGCAAAGGTCACCCTTGAGCATAAAAAGGTTAAGAGGTTACAAAAGGAATCCTTTATTCCCCCTCCAAAATCAATTCTCTAAAACCTAATGTGACATTCTCAAACATCTCTACATCTGTTTTCTTCATTAATAGAGAAAACACAGTTGTTATATTGGCACTTGCTGTTAGCAACATTATAATATAATGAGGACATATATTGCAATTCCATTAAAACCTGAACTTCAGACATTAATTTGTGTGTGTGAGAGAGTTGTCTGTGTGAGTTGTCTCTGTGTGTGCAATGCAGTAGCCTGAAATTTATTTTGTATGTTGCCAGCCTCAACACTGATCTGTTTTGCAAAACCATGACCAACAAGTCATTAAGTTATATTTATGCTATGGAGAAGAAGAAGAAGAAATATTATAGCCCTTACCATTTTATACAATTTCTGATAGGAGAGTTTACTAGCTCTTCAAACTGGGGTATAACAACATTTTCCAAATGCAGCCATTATGACTTGGCTCCAAAGTAGCACAACAACTTTCCTTTGCATAATGGTCCACCCTCTCCCAACCTGCAAAAGAGGTGAAGAAATTTCACAGCAATAAATTGTTTAGCGCTCCCAAGTTCCTAAACCCTTACTGTAATTATGTGGCTCTATATTACACCATATTTTAAATTTTATGGCATTGTAAAATTGGGTGAGGAGTATGATGTAGTCATAATAGAACTAGGCAATTTCGAGGATTATATATTTATAGTTAATGGCTAGATGATTCTGGACAAACTTGTTTCTTTAAGTATTTACATAATCATTTTAAGTACACACAACCTCCACGTCCCCTAAATTTGTGGGGGGGTTGTGTTCCAGGTCATTGCACATGACGGCAGAACGTGTATAAGCCCACCCCATCCGGTTACACCCCATTACACCCTGTTAGGTCCCCTTATCGTGCTAGTACTGGGTTCATGGTGATGCACGCTTGCACAGCTATGCATGTGCACAAAATGGTTGTTGCCTGTATATCATTAAATTCTCAGTTGCCACAATCATACACCCAAAAAGAATATATATATATATATATATATATATATATATATATATATATGGGTAAAACTACATCTTATGCTTAACATGCTGCTAGGTCATTCACTAGAAAGCTAGAGAGTTCCAGAAAGACATCTACTTCTGCTTCATTGACTATGCAAAAGCCTTCGACTGTGTCGACCACAGAAAACTATGGCAAGTTCTTAAAGAAATGGGAGTGCCTGATCACCTCATCTGTCTCCTGAGAAATCTCTATGTGGGACAAGAAACCACGGTTAGAACTGGATATGGAACAAGTGATTTGTTCAAAATTGGGAAAGGAGTACGACAAGGCTGTATATTGTCTCCCTGCTTATTTAACTTATATGCAGAATTCATCACGCAAAAGGCTAGACTGGATGAATCCCAAACCAGAATTAAGATTGCCGGAAGAAATATCAACAGCCTCAGATATGCAGGTGAAACAACTTTGATGGCAGAAAGTGAGGAGGAATTAAAGAACCTCTTAATGACATAGCTGCCAAGTTTTCCCTTTTCTCACGAGGAAGCCTATTCAGCATAAGGGAAAATCCCTTTAAAAAAGGGATAACTTGGCAGCTATGCTTAATGAGGGTGAAAGAGGAGAGTGCAATTATAGTCTGAAGCTCAACATAAAAAAAACTAAGATCATGGCCACTGGTCCCATCACCTCCTGGCAAATAGAAGGGGAAGAAATGGAGGCAGTGAGAGATTTTACTTTCTTGGGCGAACCTTAGAGCATAGCTGCCAAGTTATCCCTTTTTTTAAGGGATTTTCCCTTATGCTGAATAGGCTTCCTCGTGAGAAAAGGGAAAACTTGGCAGCTATGCCTTAGAGACCGAGTGCCCAAACTGCAAACCAAAACCTACTAATTAATTGCAAAGTGCCCAGAGTTGTTGAGATTTTAGTTGAGCTTTTTACAGGGGGATCCCCAAAGTTGTTGAGCTTTTGGGGGGAGCTGCTGACAAAAGTCTTGGAGCTTTTGGGGGGGGTCACAAAAGTTGCTTTGCTTTATGGGGGATGCCCCAAAGCTGCTGAGCTTTTGGGGGGGGGGAGAGAACAGAAATAAATGACCAATAATACCTTCGCTGGAACTAACACGCAGCACTGACCTCATTGTCCGCCAAAGTTGTCAGCACAATTAGAGTTAAAAAACAAATGCTGCTATGCCCAATCAGAAACAGCCACTGACGCAACAAATTGGAAAACAGACCAATTGCCAAACACAATCTCTGGCTACCGGCAAAAAAATAAAAATAAAAAAGTTTCCGGGTTTCAACAGCAGACGCAAGCTGCAGCGTTGGGGGGGGGGGATGGGCCAATGGCGTGCATGCCAGCAGTGAGGGCTCTGCATGCCATGTGTGGCAAGTGTGCCATAGGTTCGCCACCGCTGCCATATAAAGTCAACTTATATACAGTGGTACCTCGGTTTATGAACACAATTGGTTCCGGAAGTCTGTTCAGAAACTGAAGCATTCATAAACTGAAGCGGACTTTCCCATTGAAAGTAATGGAAAGTGAATTAATCCGTTCCAGAGGGGTCCGCGGTGTTCGTAAACCGAAAATTCGTAAACCGAGGTGTTCATAAACTGGGGTTCCACTGTACAATGCAAACAACACATTTGTTACTATACAATACAAAGTACATTCAAAAGCTAAGAACTTCCTTTCTACTTGTAATATATATGGTATTTTCAGGCTAATTTCACCTCCAGGTCAAACCTGCAAAGTTATTTCAAAAGAACTCCAGCATGGGTTGCTGTTGTCTATTTTAATTAAATCACACCAAGTGAGATGCATGGGGGTGTACCAATTTCAGGTTGTCAAAAAGAGGCAAATCTGCCAAACACAAATATAAGAAGAAAATGTTTTTTGTGAGATTGTAATGTGATGCATATTCTGAACATATTATGCTATAAATGACTAGAAATGGCTTGGACAGTAAGCTGATTTTTAATTAGCCAGTTCTTGACATTGTCGTGTTTGTAAAGCTTACATTTTAAATCATCCGTCAGCTGCAAAACACCACTATGGAGCATGACATCCAATTATATTAGTAAAATAACCTGCATAAAGTAGATGGATGAAAACCTGAAAAGGATAAATTAAACTATACAGGAATATGGACCCAAAGCACAACACGACTAGTTTTGCACACTAAAGGGAGCTTGGGACTTCTCAACTTCTGCAATTTTCATCTGGCTAGCATGACATTTTTAGACTTTCTTCTTACTACCATTTCAGATGCCTATAATCCACACAATCTAGCATCTCTCTGTGTGTACATGTGCATGACCTTTACTGATATTGTAATCTGCACAGGTTGGTCCAGACTATTTCAATTTCCCATCTGAAAAGAAATAATTGAGAAATGAATGATACAAACTAGAAATAAGAATTAGAAATGAATGAGTTAGGAACTCATTTGTTCGTATTTCCATCCTTTTTGGAAATAATAAGTATTCATTTCATTTTGGATTTGTTTTCAAAAGCAGATGGGTACCCCATTTGTGCCTAAGGTGGGTGACTATTATGAAGCAATATGTAGAATTGTTGTTGTTTAGTCGTTTAGTCGTGTCCGACTCTTCGTGACCCCATGGACCATAGCACGCCAGGCACTCCTGTCTTCCATTGCCTCCCACAGTTTGGTCAAACTCATGTTGGTAGCTTTGAGAACGCTGTCCAACCATCTCATCCTCTGTCGTCCCCTTCTCCTTGTGCCCTCAATTTCCCCCAACATCAGGGTCTTTTCTAGGGAGTCTTCTCTTCTCATGGGGTGGCCAAAGTATTGGAGCCTCAGCTTCAGGATCTGTCCTTCCAGTGAGCACTCAGGGCTGATTTCCTTAAGAATGGATAGGTTTGATCTTCTTGCAGTCCATGGGACTCTCAAGAGTCTCCTCCAGCACCATAATTCAAAAGCATCAATTCTTTGGCGATCAGCCTTCTTTATGGTCCAGCTCTCACTTCCATACATCACTATTGGGAAAACCATAGCTTTAACTATATGGACCTTTGTCGGCAAGGTGATGTCTCT
Source organism: Zootoca vivipara (assembly GCF_963506605.1). Classification (NCBI taxonomy): domain Eukaryota; kingdom Metazoa; phylum Chordata; class Lepidosauria; order Squamata; family Lacertidae; genus Zootoca; species Zootoca vivipara. The sequence goes on along the minus strand of NC_083284.1, from coordinate 65,768,215 downwards.
GCTTTGTAAGATGCTGTCTAGGTTTGTCATTGCTTTTCTCCCAAGAAGCAGGCGTCTTTTAATTTTGTGACTGCTGTCACCATCTGCAGTGATCAAGGAGCCCAGGAAAGTAAAATCTCTCACTGCCTCCATTTCTTCCCCTCCGATTTGCCAGGAGGTGATGGGACCAGTGGCCATGATCTTGGTTTTTTTGATGTTGAGCTTCAGACCATATTTTGCGCTCTATGTAGAATTATTGGAAATCAAATGGCACTGCAATGATCATTTGTCCTCTTTAAATCTAAATCGCAATCCCCCCAAAAACCTAGAAATCAGATTGAACTGGTTCACCAATAAAATCCCCTAATTAACTTTGAGAGAGTTGTTATTCAATAGAGTCCTGCAAATCTGAGAGGGACCCCTGGGGTAACAATGCCTTTGCTGGGATGGAGTGGAGCAGGGCTCTCCACATCACACAAAGAGGCCTAGGTGTTTGTTCTATGTTCTCTGTTCCAGTTCTCTCACTGCACCAGAAGTTACTGGTAGCAGACCCACTGAGCTCTCTGGTCTGCAGCAGCTGCTGCTGCATGCCTAATTAAGAAAACCATGCGGCTGATCCATATTGTATCACCAAGACTTGGATGAGTGAGCTGGGTGGGCCTCAGCTGTATCCACCTAGGTCTTCTTTTTTGAAATAATTCTTATTTGATTTTACAAGTGTAAGGTTTTAACAATACCAAGTACACATCTGTATATAGAGATTTCTCTGAATCACCAGACTTCCCATCCTACCCTCCATGGGTCCTATTGTCAACATTTTCAACTGCACATTATTTCACAATCTATAGTTTGTATCTGTCCATAGTGTTTCTTACATGGCAAGTGTTATTAGAATCCTGCTAATGTTTTCATCTGCTTACAGATAATAAATTATATATTTTTCCCATTCTGTCTTGAAGATTTTGTCTTCCTGGTTCCTAAGCTTTCTGGTCAGTTTTGCCATTTCAGCATGGTCCAACACCTTAGTTTGCCATTCCTCTGGTAGTCTTCTTTTCATCTCTGGGCTAGTAACACCCATGCAGCTGTCATTGTATACATTAAAAGTCTTTTCTGCTCCTTTGAGATGTTGGTACCTACAGTTCCTTCAAAAATAAATAAATAAAGCTTCTGGTTTTTGTTTGTTTGTTTGTTTTATAAAGGTTATTTTAAACATTATTTTTCAATTCATTAAATTTCGTATTAGCCATAGCCAGTCAGTCAATGTTTATTACGGCAAACAGCCAGCATATCAAACCAGAAATTCTGCATAATTCTCTGCATAAACAATAAAAATGACTGATATGGGGTTTTAACAGTCAATATACTGATTGAATATACAATACTTAAAATATAGGTCCAGCGGAATAAAACAGCATAAAAGAATAAGAGATTTAACTAAGAGCTGTAGCAGCAATATCATTATATATCATTTCAGTGGAATTTGCTCCCAAGGAGTGTGGTGGAATCTCCTTCTTTGGAGGTCTTTAAGCAGAGGCTTGACAGGCATATGTCAAGAATGCTTTGGTGGTGTTTCCTGCTTGGCAGGGGGTTGGACTGGATGGCCCTTGTGGTCTCTTCCAACTCTATGTTTCTATGATTCCCAGAATGCTTTTATTACCTTACATGACCACCACATATGACAAAAGGTACCTTCTTTTTCTTTACGTTTCCAGCAGGTATTTGTACTCGTCTTATACCTTTTTGCTAACTTACTAGGAGTCAAATACCACCGGTACATCGTTTTCAAATAATTTTCTTTCAGCATACAACATGCTGAGAATTTCAAGTCAGTTTTCCATAACCTTTTCCCCTCCACCTGGGTTTTCAGTACTGAGTTAAACTGGGGGTTGACTGCTGGATGAAACAGAGACTTAACAAAGTACACCAGTGATAAGGAGGGTCTCTCATACACTGGATACTTTGTGAACACTTCCTTCACCACAATACCTATCCTTATTTGACATTATATATCCTTATTTACACATTGGTACAGGAGTGGTGATACAACATGATGGAACTAACTTCATTGCTATGCTAGCTACCGTGTAATAGTGCTGAAGAAAAGATTTGGGCAGGTTGGCATACAGGGGTGAAAAGAATCCAGTACTTTAACTTTACATTTCTAGACAATTCTGCAAATTCAGGAACCCCCCCCCCCTCATTGGTTTGGCTCATCTTAAGATTTTACATCACCTGACTTCTTTTTTAGGGGGGTAGGGGTGGGGTGGGGGGTAACACATAGATACCTCTTATATCTAAGCAAGACTTTCTGGCAAGATTTTCCAGGAGATTCGGAAGTGGGGTGGATTTCAGAGGCAACAAGGGGACCGAGAGAATAACAGACAAAACAGGAAAAGCGGTTTTTGACTGCAGAGGTTTACACATTGGTTTTCTGCTTTCATGGAACCCTTCTCAAATGGATTTGCTTGCTGAAGTGCCCTGGTAAGTCTGACACAGAAACCCTGCACATTGCAAAGGATTCCGGACAGCATTCTATCATACTGACTAATTATTATTATTATTTACAACAGCTTTTGCCAAACTGGTTTTCTTCAGATATCTCAGCAACAGCACCGAGGCCTGCTCAGCTATCCCATTTTATTCAGAATAAGTGTCACACTTCTTCCAAAATAGGTGGAAGGGCACCAGGTTGGCAAAGCTATAGGGTGCTAACAAGGACTCTTGGTGTCACTTCACCCTATAGGATCTAACACTGTACATTAGAAAGCAACTAATGTGTTCTTGCAGGTGTTGCTATGGGGGGGGGAGTTCAAAAGATCAGTAGTCTTTTCTGGAAATCTTGTCGGCTATTATTGATCTTCCATTTGGGAACCCTTGATAGTTTTCCAAGGGGTCCCAGAGTTCCCAGAACTCATTTATAGAAACAAAAACCAGTTAGAAAGTCAGTGTAAGGAACCGAATGACCTTTTTGCTCTTCTGGGTTGCTCATTTACCAATAAAGCCATCATTATCAGCAATAATCATTCTATTATTTGTTGCCACCTTGTGGCCAAAAAGCAACAGCTGTTTGGCAAAATAAAATGAACTCGAGATGGAGATCAGTAGTTTACCAGGCTGAAACATCTATGAACTCAGCCTCCAAAGTGAAACTTTTTGGGTACACCTAGATTTCTGGTTTCCCCTTCATTCTTTAAATTCATAATGGTTTATACAAACATAAAAAAGGAAGACAATTGTGCTGCAAGTTCAATCCTCTGCTGACATTCACCCACAGCAAAATATTAGGGTTTTTATAATGCAGCCATTATCTCAGCAACAACTCATCTGCTTTTTCTCTGCTCCACTTTCCTATTTTTATTCAGAATAAATAAGCAACGCTTCTTCCAGCTCATTTTATTCCCTTTTCCTTCCAGAATACCACTGGGCACAGATTAAAAAATCAAGATGAAAGTGGGCTCCTTTAATTCCCTCTCTCCCGATTTCTTTTAATTGGAGCTATTGGGAAGTTATCTTGCCTCTGGTGATATTGAACACACTATGCTCTGCTCTATAGATGAAGGTGGCTGTTTTTCTCAGAGACGGGCAAGACTGGATCACCAGGTAGCAATCCCATGAGTCTCTCTTTACCTTTAAATCTCTTGGAGAACTGGAAGCGAGGCAGTCATGACTCCTCATCTTCTGCATCCTGATACCCTTCTCCCCTTTGCTCACCTGCCTTAATCAGCAAGTTGTGAGGCATGCCACACAGCAGGTGGGGGGGGCTGGACAAAAGGGCATAAAGAAAATGCTGTGGGTTAGGCCACAGATTCTGTGGCAGATTTAAAGGTGCAAGGTAATCTCCACTCCTTCACCCCAGAAAATATGATTATGATATAATCAGTGACCGTGAAGAGGAGTCTGTTTCCTTCCAGATGTCTTCGGACTCCAACTTCCATTGGCACAGCCAATGACCAGGGATGATGGGATTCATAGTTCAACAATATTGAACCGAGGGTCTTCTGGCGGTTCCCTCGCTACGAGAAGCCAAGTTACAGGGAACCAGGCAGAGGGCCTTCTCGGTAGTGGCAGCCACCCTGTGGAATGCCCTCCCACCAGAGGTCAAAGAGAACATCAATTACCAGACCTTTAGAAGGCATCTCAAGGCAGCCCTGTTTAGGGAAGCTTTTAATGTTTGATTTCTGTATTTTAATGTTTTGTTAGAAGCCACCCAGAGTGGCTGGGGGAACCCAGCCAGATGGGCGGGGTATAAATAATAAATTATTATTATTATTATTATTATTATTATTATTATTATTATTATTATTATATGTAAAGAGCCACATGCTCTCTATCCCTGGAATATAACAAACCATCACTTCCACAAATGTTAAAGATTGCTGTCAATCAAGTGGGGCATCTTAAATATGTGGGAGTAACTGGACATGAGAAGAGCTCATACGAGCCAACTCCTAGGGGCCAAGGGAGCTTTGGGCCCCCAATAAAATATGTGAGGGGCCAGCCCCCCCCCAAGTTAATGGGCATGCCATTCAAATGGTATGTGTGCACAGTGTCATGTGACTGATTATGTGAGATGGGGCTTACCTGCCCCCCAATATTTTATTCAAGTTGGCATCCCTGGAAGAGTTAGAATCATAGAATCATAGAGTTGGGAGGGGCATCTAGACCAACCCCTTGCAATCACTCCATGGGTGTGCTAATCACAGGTGGAGCCAGTAGCTGTAGTAACAGCTTAGTGCCCTGACTATATCTGCGATAAATGAATGTTAGCCAGTTCCATTGTTTCAGTAGTTGTCCAGTGTTGTGTCTGGACTATTTGGAGTGACTTAGATCAATGGGGGTACTTTGTATCTGTAGATATATGTATCTGAGAAGCCTACAAGCTGGAACTTATTTTTCCGTGTATAACTTCGTACCTAACCGTTTGCCGAAACTATTGCATACATAAGAGTAAAAGATTTGGACCTTACTCTGCTTCTATGTGGTGGACAACTTTTAGGGTGTCCTGGTTTTTACTTTTTGAAATAGGGCAACCCTAATATAGAGCAGGCATTGGTGTAATATGGGAGTTTTGGTGCAATTCTCCTTATTTCATCAGATAGGGTTACGAGAAAGAAAGTTTTGAAGGATTGCAAGGAACCTTTGGCATCAACTTAAAGTGATTTGTTGTTGACTTAAATGTGTATGTTTTTCTTTACCTTAAGGTCACAGTATTGATTCTGGCAAAATACTGTAAATATTAAAACCCCAGGTCAATAAGCTTAACACTAACCTAAAAACATCAATAAATGCTTACCATCTGAAGAGCTGAAACAAGATCCTTATCTAAGACTTGGAGACTCATCACTTTCTCAGAGCTGGGAAGTTTGAGCATGTGTGTATCTGTTTTCAATGGTGTTAAATGAATATCCAAGGCTGTGAAGCTCAGCAGAATTTCAGTAGGAATTCCCATGGAAATCAATGGGACTAGCATCCCTATTAAAACACAAGCACACATTTTAGGGTCAGGGTGGGACAAACAATTTTTTTTCCTGATTTATTTTGAAAGGCAGTCATATTTCAAAACCAAAAAATGGGTGTGGGGGGGCATTAATACAGCAGTCATAAACATGTGTGTCCAGAAATAAAACTCATTGAACTAAGGCCCCATCTGCATTTAAGGCATACCACTTTAAACAGAAATGCCTTCTCCTAAAGAATCCTAGAACTGTAGTTTGTTAAGAATATGGAGAGTTCTTAGAAGACCCCTGTTGGCCTCACAGAGTGAGAGTGGTTTAACAATTAATCCCTCTTCCCAGGGAATTCTGGCAATTGAAGCTGTGTGAGGGGACTAGCTAGCAACTCTTGGCATCCTTAATAAACTACAGTTCCCAGGATTCTTTGGGGGAGGTCCTGACTGCTTAAAGTGGTATGATGCTGACCTAAATGTATAGTGCAGAAGGGGCCTTATTAGACTAGGTCCAAGTAAGCTCAGATCAGCTGCATAGTATCTTTACACAATATAGTGATTGGCCTCAAATCTGGCTCCTGCTTTCACAGGACCAAAGTGCGTACATTGACTCCTATGTTGGTGGGCTCCTTCAGTCGGTGTGCCTGCTGACAGTTATGGTAATGGACCTCAATGGCAACAAGTAGCTGAGAAGTGCCTGGGATTTAAACCTCTTACAGTGCCCCAGAGTAATGCTGTCTTGCGAGGCATTATAGGTAATTAAACTGGCAGCCAGCTTCCACACCCAGTTGCCCAGAAATATAGTTTGCACTTGTACTAGCCTTTTGCACACAAGTGCATTAAAATTATTATATTGTATTGTATTATTAAATTTACATGCCACCCTTTCTCCAAAGGAGGAATGGTGACTATTTCAATGATGAAATAAAAGATCAGATATTAGTAAGTATTAAGAATTCAGATTTTAAAATATCTGAGAACATAAGTAATGAGCTTGGCTCGTTGTCTTATCTTCATGGTGGGAAGAGCTATTCTGGTGGGTTTCCTTCCATAGTGATTATTCAAGAAAGAAAGGTGGGGATTTTGAAGTTGAACGTAAGATAATGGAAGAAAGAGACACTGGGGGGAAAGCTGTCAAAAAAAAAAAAAAACTTCTGGCAGAGTTCCTGTCCCTTTAAAGGCTTGAGATATGCAGAAATGTAGCAGATAAAGTGATGTGAAATGCTTCCCTTGCTAAATGTTCCCTCCTCAAGCAGCTTTTAAAGGCATAGGAAGACTTCCAGAAAAGAGGTTTGCCATGCAAGTGTCTGTCAGGGGGCGGGAAAGTGTGACAAGTTTTAATGTAACAAATAATTGTGTTTAAAACATTGCTAAAACAAGCATGCCCATTTTAATTTAGGAACCAAAGTCATTGTCTTTCTTTCTTTCTTTCTTTCTCTTTTTCTTTCTTTCTTTGTTTGTTTTTAAGCATCTATTCTAAAGCCCCATTGCAGAACTTGAAGGTCAATGAGCTAACAGTATTGGACTTAAGCAGAAGAACTATTTTCCCCTCACATACGGTATCTATATATACCCATATTCATGTTCATGTTCATAAATATAATAATATTTCAGTAGAGCTCTTAAGAAAACATTACTCTGAAGGTCACTTTCACATTTTTATTAAGCAGACTGCATCACATCATTCTAACATTTCCTTCTCTGTGGACTTCACTCTTTTTCTGTATTTCATACCTTACTCTCTTCTGCTTTCCCTTTGCCAACTGCAGGTCTCATGCCTCACTTGCTTCTCCACTTTCTCTCTTTCTCTCTCAACACCCCAAACCAGCTCTTTCTGTGTGCTCACTGATCCTCCCTAAACAGCCATATCTTATTGCTTCCTCTTCCTCTTGTCTTTCCTCCCTATAACATTGCTTCTGTTCTCCTCCACCACAACCTTCTATCTCTGTTGCCTGGGCCTTTTTTTCTTCCTACACTCCCTAGTAGTTTATCTCCTTCATAGCAGGACCATCTGTCCCTTACATCGTTATGAAGTTTTCCTGTGATACACAAGCCTTATGGTACCCACATCTCTTACGCTCTTCTGTCACTTCTTTTGCCTGTCTCTCCCCTGTTTTCATTTCTACTCTTCCTTGATGAAGTCAGTGGACTCTTCCTTGATGAAGTCAGTGGTCACAGCATTGCAATATTTCCCTGACCCAGCAGTCCACACACTCATATGTTGATCAGCCTTGCAAGAGGATGGAGAAAGCTCTATCAATTCCATTAAGTGGATCTCAATATAGGGAGAAGATGACAACACCGTTCCTACTTTCTATTGTCAGATTGGTGTGTGTGTGTGTGTGTGTGTGTGTGTGTGTGTGTGTGTGTAAAACTTATTTCTGTTGAGGGCCACATTCCCTCAGGGTCACAGGTCAGTGTCTACCCTTGTCATATGTGCTTATGCAAAGCAGTAGGAAGCCATTGCAAACCATAGGTATTCAGCACGCCTTGAAAACCTGGGTGGAGTCATGGTACAAATGGCCCATGGACCTAGTGTTGCACAACCCCCATTTATAACAGATTTATTGTCTGGGAAGCAGAAGATCACCTGACTCCAACCCTGTCTGTAGTACTGATGGTAATGCAGAACTACTTCTGTGGCATTGCTGCATCTGATCAGTTTGAAGGTTTGAAGGACTGTTCTGGTAGTCCGCAATTCATGTGGATTCAAGCTGTCTACACAACCCCGGGCGTCTGAAATTCAAGACAGTTATTGCATTGAGCAAGTTGAGAATGATGTATTGGATGTTTCCTGCTACATTTCTGATGCACTGAAATTCTGGATAACTGTTGCTGGCATCCATATGTCTCAAGAACAATGGACCACACCTCTGTGGGTGAAGCCAAACCGTTGCATTAGCAGTACTGAAATAAAATGACCTCTCCGGGGTGCACGCCTGGGCAGTGTGTATGGAGGTCCTGGGCTGCCCAGATGGCAATATCCCCCTCTCAACCTTGCTGATGTGGTCCAAAGGAAAGCAGAGCAATATGTTTGGCACCAGCCTGGCTGCAGGAGTTGCCGGAAGGAGGTGCCATCCAACTCTCTTAGGGACTCCACTCTAGATTTATGTAGGGTTTGCTCCTTAGCCTTTTCTTTCCCCAGATATATCCCACAAGGCAGAAGAGGTTTAAGAGTTTTCCTTCTCCTAGATGAGCTACCTTACCTGATGGACGAGCCTCATCTGCCCCTCACTTCCCTCCACACCACTTACAAGAACCACCTTATTGGCCATTGGACCCCTATTGTTCTTGTCTGCTCAATCCACCAGAGCCTCTCTTCACATGCAGGGGAAGTCCCTAAGTCACTGAGGGTTTGAGACCCATTGGCTACCTTCACCTAGTTTATCCAGCCAGTCAAAGTTTCCTGTTTCCCAGGGTGTGGCCACTGTCAAATGCTGACAACTTCTGGGAGCAACTGTGCTAATGGTGAGAGCTAAGTGCAGGCTGGGGGCCAAAGGTGGACAAACTACCTCAGAAGGAGCATGATGTGTCCCCCACCAAAGTAACACTCCTACACTAACACCTTATGTACACCAATCCAGGACAACTAAATCCACTGTAATAACCAAAGGGACACTTTTCCTAGGAACAAATCCAGATTTCCAGACTAATACCAGGTGACTGACAGCAGCCCTGCAGGCCTGATGGGCTGCCAGACTGAGCTAATGGCCGGTCTGCCCCATTTCCTGGTTACAGAACAAATGCAATCAAGACACTCAAATAGCAACTTCCGATTTGGCATTGAAATCGCAGCACTCAAGGTTCTCATTTGAAATCCCAAGCGATGGCAGGAAAATATTCCCAGTCCAACCTCATAGATTGGTAGGAGTTGGCAGAACAACAACAGCAACAAAAAATGTTAATGAAATAAATGTGAATGGGCCATGTTCTTTTTAACGGTGCCTTCTCATAAACATTCCGTAAAACAGAAACAGTATACTGATGTAAATCTAATCAATGATTTTCGGAATGAATAATTTATCTGGTTCTATTGATCATAAAGATGTACAATCTGTCTCCTGAGAAAAGAGAAAGATGGGAAGAGCTGGAGTCAGGAGGGTAATTGTTTAAATGTGTTCTCCGCAGCAGAAATTTTGCTTTCATAGCTTTGTTGCTGCACCACTTGCTTCCTCGTTCTTCTCCTGTAGCAATCAAAACCATGCACTCTTCTAAAGATTACTGGCTATATTCGAAAGTTATATAATAGAAACAGCATAACTAAGTTCTTGGGACCTGAGTTAGCTAGGTCTGCTTCATGGTTGAAACCAACAATGCATAAACCCGCATTATCATTGGGGGTGGGGGTTTAGATGAAGAGGGAGCCTGTAAATACATTTTTATTCCTGATCCACCTTTCAAAAGTGTCCTATACTTTGTATTGTATATTATACATCTAATCATGGATTAGATAAATGCAATTTAGGCCCGTTCACATTCGGATAGGAACAAAAGCAATTTTCTTCCCTGTCCTGCTTCAATACTGTATATTGAAATAAGAATATGTGCAAATTCTGAACATGCTCACTTGAAAGAGAACTGGATAGTTCCAATAGGGCAAACCAAATATTGTATACACTGATGGGGGCGAGGAGAAAAAAATACAGATACACAAATGGGTCTAATGAGATGGAACGCCTGAGGGCAGCCATTTCAAATTCAGTACAGATAAAATATCAATACAAAGTTGGAGAGAAAATAATGCTAAAAGTTCCATTGATAGGCCTCGGGATCCTCTATCAAATAGGTAGGTTGATCTGGGTAGGTTTTTAGCAATAAACACGGAAGAAAACAATTGAGGAGGTATAGGTTTGGCCTTGCACAGCAAACCCTTCCTGTGAGTCTTTGCAGGGGTACTCCTGCCCTTGAGGGCGGCCCAGTTGGGGCTCGATTGCCCAGATTAGGAGCCCTACTTGCCACAGGTGTTGGCCATGGAGACATCTAGCCTCACCTGGTTGAGGCAGGTACAACATGGTTGAGTTGGGAGAATATGATGGACCAAATACTGTAGAGAGCAATGTGGCTGAGTTGGAAGAGTATGATGGACCAAATATTGCTGAGGGCAGTGTGGTTGAGTTGGAAGAATATGATGGACCAAATACTGCTGAGGTGTCCTAAGGCTAGATTTCGTGCTGTATGTGGGTGAGGGTCTGGTGGGGGAATTGTTTCTTTGGAATTGTTCCTTTGGGGTTATTTCTTGATGTAAGAGGATTTTTTTTTATTGCTGTTTAAGAAGGTTTACTGTATGAGGGGGGTTTTTGGTACCTGTTTGAGGAGGTTTTCCTATTCTGTTCAAATAAAAATATATTTTCCCTTCTATATTCTCTACCAAAGATCCTCTAAGAACCTGCAGTGGTAATTGGCAGAACAAGGTTCTGGACATACAAACTTGCAGTCTGATTTTTTTTCCCTCCTTTGTTTTGACTTTTAGGAAATCTTGCTCCTTATAAGCCAACAATTTGATTAAGTGCAATCAAGATTTTACAAAGATTTAATTTTTAAAAAATCTTGCACTGGAAATACTATAAGTAGGCGTATGGTAATTCACATAGTGAAACTCAGTCAATCCTCGTGTGCCATTTCCAGCTCAAGAAACAGAATCGCATCAGAGCACTGAATGGTAGTAGAACAACATTATTTAAAAATTCACTTCAAAAGGTTACAGCATCTTTCCATAAATTAACTCTGGGCGATAAAGTCCATTACTAAAAATGCACTTTTTTGGCTTCATAATAATCCTCACAGTGGTGTATTAGTAATTTGGATCTGGATCCATTCATCCGGTATATATTATCATAATCATAGCTTGCCATTCTATACAGGAAAACATGGCTGTGTATTTAGATTAGTTAGTCTTCCAAAGCCTTGAGAAACTAGGTTCAAGAGGTAGCATGCAACGCTAGATTAGATTAGATTCATGACACATGTTGGTGCCATTCCCAAGGAACTTCAGAATTTCCATTGGTTCTTTAGTTATAAGTTTGCAGTTCCTGCTCTTTTGTGACAGGGGTCACAGAAGTGGTCTTAAGGCTCTCATTGAGAGACCTTTTCAGAAAGATTGCCTGCCCCACTGCCCAGTGTCCTTGTGCACACCAAAGACATATTCATGCAGGAAGCCTATGCAGATATGACTCTATGCATCAAGGCTTCTAAACAATTGTGAGCCCCAATTGTGTTGAATTTCAGACCTGTACATGCAAAGCCTTCCCTGCTGCAAACCAACATGCTCTACATGTTGCTACTTGGAGGTGAGCCACACCAGAACGTGGGGTGTTGCTGTGCTTCATGGCCCCACTTATCCTTCAATAAAACACATGTGCATAGACGTGATGAACAGCACAGCCAGCAACCATTTCACATAAGGGTTTCATTCCTGGCCCCTGTGTACGTCAGCGGAGCACGTATAAACGCACCCAGAACTGGATTAACATAGGCGCTGGTCTATGGGCCCCACACCTTTTAGGGCCCCCAAAACAGATGATCAAAATAAATACTATTTTTTGTGTAATAAAAAATGGTTTATTAAAATTGTTGGTTGGTAAAATCAAAAACTTACTGTTATTAGGAGATAGTTTGCGAAGAGATTTCAAATGCCTCCATGGGGTTTAATCCGGCACTGAGCATGCTCCACCCCATTATGTCATGCCCCCCCCATTTTTAATTTATTAAACTGTAATCATCCATACACGTTCTTGTAAGTAATTCATATTAAATGTAACGAGTCTTACTTTAAGTAGGGATACATAGGGTTGCACTGTAAATCTAACCAATTAATCAACATTAATGTTGCCATCCTGTATCCCCCCAAACTCCTTTGAAGCTTGCAGAAGTAGGCTGTTGGGATTACCGAGATGCAGACAGTTGGAGCTATTACTCTAAGGTACGTGGGGAATTTCTGAGGGAGCAGCAGGCCGTGCAGGCCATTAATACACCTGACAAACAGAGCTCAAATGCTGAAATAAGCCACTTTCCACCCATTAAAGGAGGCTATTGTAAACCTAAATTATTAAAGCAAAGAAATGTTCATTGTCTCGAAGGGAAACAAATTCCCAAAGTCTTGAAAGGTGCTCCTTTAAAGAGTCAGATCAGTGGAAGGATCAATAGACGAGGCATAGCTTTAAAAAGATTATAACCCAAAGAGATGTTGTGATGCTTAAGTCTGAAATGTGTGCTGGATTATTTTATAGGACAAACTAGAAAAAGAAGATAAAGGGACTGTTCTTATCCAGCTCTGCTTGCAGCTATATAAAGGGAAAAATATTGCAGTTCCGCACAGGAAACAAGTAAAAGGGTTTATTATTTTTCCAGCCAGTGCTGTATTCTGCAATTAAACATACATATCTAAAACCATAGTGTTTGTATACTACATCTCCCTCTTGAACAAGATTAGATTAACGTAATAGCCTCTGCTACCAGTATGTCTAAAATAGTTTGACGTACCAATGGAGAACCACAGAGCCATTTAATTGATAATTCTTCTGTGAAATAGAAATGTTGCATTAAAGTTGGCCTGATAGTCAGGTTCCCCTAGGATAATATATTTATGCTAATACAACACACTTGCATAAGCAGAAGTGCTTTAGAAATAAGCACAAAATAAGAAATAGTTTAAGAAGCTTAATGGGCAGTAAATTAAGGAATCTGTTAACTGTCGGCTGTATACTAGTGCATAGAAGTAGACTGTAGTTTAACTTGACAATGGACATATTTTTAGCTCTTATGAAACTTTGAGGCCCCAGTTCAGCTGCAGACACAGTTTTTTTAAAAGGGTCTTTGTAACAAATGGTATATGAGTCCAGAATGCAGATGAAGATGTGAAAGCCATTGCAAGCATCATGCATCAGATAAACAGCATCCACGTTCCCATGCTCATATCAATGCATATCTAACTACACTCACAGAAAAATGATATGTGGGCAGATCTCCTTAAATGGATTGGAGATCCTATTTCTGTCTTCCAGGGCCTGTGGTACCATTATCTTTTCTCTATGAACAAAATCCCAGTTGTTTCCATGTAACATTCAAAATCACTTGCCAAAGCCAACTGAATTGAAGTCAGAAGGGACCCTAACAGTCATCTAATCCAAGCGCCTGCAATTTAGGAATCTCAACTAAAGAATCCAACCTCTGTTTAAAAATCTCATTTCAGGGAGTTGGAAAATAATGCAAGAGATGCTCCCTGAGGTCCATTTGTTGGTTCATGACTTACTAAACAAATAGTAATAATAACAGCACAAATATTATTTACTGTGCATATCTGTTTAAAATTAGAAAAAGTCATGATCTATGTATACAAAATGCTGAAGAGCTGGTATGTTGGGAGGCATTAGTACAGCTGGGACTCTGATACTAAGAATTACAACTCTTAACTGGAGGACAAGCAATGATTGGGAACTCCTTCATATTGCTTGACATCTCCATTTGACATCTCACTTTGTTAAATTTAGAAAGTCTTTTCGTACAGACAACCAGTTTCCAATAAATTTGGTGACTGCATGGAAGAAAATAGATACAGCAGCTACTGGAAGCACAGGCAAAGTCAAGTTGTTCTCTCTAGATGTTGAATGAACAACAAAAGAAGGATGTCTAGTGTTCATAATTCCATCTATTTGTTATAAGCTCAGGAAGTCTAGTTAGAAACATTCAGTGCTCCTCAAGTCAAGCAAAATGAGTAGCATCATTATTCTTCAAGCATCTAACAGGGTAGGAGGTTACTTTTACAGCACACATTCTAGCTTTCTATTTGAGCTGTTTTCATTTTATATAATGCAATATATGCATGCAACCCCAGCCATTGAGCTCTTGTGATGTCCTAAAATATTGATTCACAAGCATTCTAACTTAACCTCAATGTGGAAGTGTCAATTGTTAAGATGAGTGTTGATGAACATTGCAGCTTCTGTTTACTAGAGATGTCAAGGGTCAGTTTGGCTGGTCAAGTGTCGGGGGGATGATACAGTTTAGTCTAGACAGATAACAAAACATGGGCAAGTAAGAAATCATGGAGATGGAACTGAATGGGAAGAGAACAAAAATGGAAGTGTGGAAGAATATGGAGTAGGATGGGAAAAATCAGGATAGAACTAGGGGTAGGAAGAATATGAGGCTGACCATACAAGAAGCAAAAGGGATTAGGGAAAACTTTGCATACAATCTAGACTAAAGAAGGGCGTGGACAGGAAAGGGATGCTTGAGGGCGTATAAAAGGCAACAAAGCACTAGTGGGGAGAAAGGATAAAGTTCACACATTGAACTAAGCATCCAAATCTCTGTCTCCATGTGTCAATATTAACACCCACCAATCAAGTGGGGTATCTCAAAGGTCCACAACTGGACAATTTTGATTGCCCCAAATAGACTAGTGGAAGAAGTACTGTATTTCCTATGGTAACTGAGCAATCCTAAGGTAGCTTACTTACTAGCACAAGGTAACTTGGATGCTTATTTCCTTGAAATGGTGTACTTGGGTGCATTCCTCAAAGCTGCTGAGATTTATTGTTCTCATCATCTATCTGTCTTTAGAGACAATGGAGTGTGCCTCTGGGGGTGAAATCAACCCACTGCATTAGCAATACCTGAGTGACCTCCTCAGGGCAATGTGCAGGTAGATCCTGGGCTGCCCAGACCCCCCTTCTTGACCTCATTGATGTGGTTTGAATGAAAGCAGAGCAATATGTTTGCCACCAGCTTGGCTGCAGGAGTTGCTGAAAGGAGGCACATAAGACACCATCCAACTATCTTAGGGATTCTACTATGGATTTGTATAGGGTTTACTCCGTAGCCTTTTCTTCTCCCAAAGATATTCTGCAAGGCAGTGGGGATTTAGGATCAGTGTTTTCCTTCTCCTAGATGGGCCATCTTCCCAGGTTGATAGGCCTCATCTGCTGAGTGTGATGCATCAAATTTGAGGTGTTGCTTCATAATTCCAGTACTGTACTATACAATGTTCTGGTGAATTGCCACGTGGCACCTAAATGCATTTGGCTTTTTCACTAATGGAGTTCAGGTGAAAAAATTAGGCTCAGCAGTTTCAGAGAACATCTGGGACAATGTATATTTAGGTGTGCCTGTGACTTGTCTAAATATGCTCTGTCCTTGGTGCTGTTTTTACAGTGCCAGTATTTTATTATGACTAAAGTACTGTTGTTTTGATATTGTTGTTGAATTGTCTTCTAAATCCTTAAAGGATGGAGAACCTTAAGGATGGAAAGGTGGGGTTTGATAATATGTGGAGGTTATTCCACAACATCCCTGCAGAGTAGGTTAGGAATCCAGAAGAGATAGTAACTGGCCCGGAGATATCCAGTGAGCTTCATAAATGAGGAGTGATTTTAATCCAGGTCTCCCTAGTGCACTCTATTCACTTAGGAACATGGCACTTTAAAAACTGAAATATGTGCTATGAGAATTTTAGCACAGGTTTTTACAACAAACCCCTCCCCTGTTCTTCCTGAGTATTGTACTGCATGGGGGCAGCCATTTTGTTATACAAATTTATGTGATGTGTAGTTGCTTACCACACAATTTTTAAAGCTCTGCTAGGCATGACACAAAAGTTTCCTAAAGGAAAGGAAAAATAGCAAACAGCCCTCAGTACAACTAATAAGTACTCGTTAATTTGGGGTTTGCTTTCTTATGTGTGGATTTTTTTACCCATAAGTTTCCTACCCAACCCCCATCCCACAGGAACAAAGTGGGATGGGCTTTAAGGCATCCATGGATGAAAGAGGATTGGACGGACAAACATAGGTTAATTTGCCATAGTCTGAGACCAGCCAATTCTGGTGTTCCGAACAACTGGTTCTCTCTCTCTCTCTTTCTCTCTCTCTCTCTCTCTCTCTCTGTGTGTGTGTGTTTCATCTTCTTGTGCAGATACAAGAAGTGCCCCCCACCAGCCAGAAACACACACCAGGAATGCCCAGAGGGTTATTCCAAGGGAAGGATGAAAGATAAGGTAAGTAGAAATTCTAGGAAACTACAAGTTTCTTCTAGGATTTTCTTGGAATAGCAAAGAAATATTTAGGTGAAAACATCCATCATTAATAGCCTTCCAGATGGCTATGTGCACTTAGAGAAAGATGAATAGTTACAACGCCAATAAAAATGTGAATATAATAGTGTAATTTTGTATAATTTCCATTGTAATTGAAAGGTTTAGTAGGCGTGATTGATGCCAGTAGAAATGTACCAGTTATGAGGAACCTCAAATGGTGTGCCCATGGGTAATTAACGGGCAAGTAATCTTGGCCAATATAGTATTGAATACAGTATTCCCTAATCAAATGACACCCTGAGCATTGCAATCAAAAGAAAAGGTTTGCCGTTTTCGACACGCAGTAGTTAGTGAGTCCTGCCATCCTGTTTTGTTATAATATATTTCATTAAAAGAGTGTTGTTGACGAAGTTCTTCCCCTGCCGGATGTATTTTGATCCTCCTAATGCTACATAATTCAATAAGGTGCTACTAAGGAATTTTCTTATTTTAATTCAATGAGTGTTATATTGTGTAAGTCCCAAAAAGTTCTTCAGTGGCTATTTCTAAAACTATCTGTTTTCCTGCAGGTTTCTTCCACTATGTTATCGGAAGGTGTTCCTATTTTTCAAAGTTCATCCACACAAAGAACACAGATAGGTGTGCCCTTTTTTCCTTGACTTGGGGCCTTCTCAGTTCTCATATTGCCTTGTATGCAGCCTGAAGAAAACAATTTACATGGTTAAATGACTTTGGTAGAAACACACAATATTCCTTGCAGCCGACAATCTTGTATGCAGACTTCAGGAATATGGGATCTACTATGCCTTTTACCAGAGCCCACAACAAATGGAGACAAGTGCAAAATACACTTAGAATTAAAGAATTCTGGGTGCAAGGATTTGTTCTGAGTCCCAGAGCTGGGTTGAAGTCATACTCCTTCTACACAAAAATCAATTCCGCATCACCTACCCCAGTTTTATTCATTTTATCAATACAATAGTCAGAAATCTTCAATAAAATCTCCCAGTTTCAGCCCCTGTTTTGTTTCTTTGTCTCTATTTTTCTGATTGGCTGCAGCCATTTCAGGAAGAAACCATGGAAAGAGGGGTGAAAGAAATCAGACAAATCTCACATTAGAAATATTAGCATAGGAAATAATGGAAATCATGGATTCAACATGTGAATGCTCACCTAATGAAAAGTTTCCACAGAATGCATTATATTTAGCAAGTGGGACCTGTTAATCAATTATTATCAATGATAATAATTGATCAATGGATCAATATATCTCCAATTGGAATTCTGGATCTAAATGATACAAAGCATGTATTCCTGTTGGAGTTTTGAAACACCAGGAATAATATCACATTGAAGGGAACCAAAGTTAGGCCTCTCCCACTGGACTGGTTGTGTCAACTCTAACATTTATTTAAATTGGTTTTGCAAAATAACCTTTATCCAAAAGGAACCAACAGAGAATCGTTTTTGCCCTCATAATGTTACGGTGAGGTGCTGATAAATCTGGCGAACTGGTGCCTTGTGAGTACTTTGGATAGTGAGAACATGATGCAAAGCTGAGTGCTTGACACTGTCAAAGTACCCCAGAGGTGCTTTTCAAACTGTGCAATAAAGCTAATGCTATGTTGGATAACCCAGTTCAGGCATTCCATTAGGTCAGTGATAGGCCTTTGCATGGTGGAGAGGAAGCGGTCTTGTGCTCCCTTTTATGAGAAGGCAGAATCATGTGAATTGGGCATTGTCCGGGATCCCTGTTCCCTCAGCTTCATTTGTATAAACACACATTTTGGAATATTTAATTGTCTGCCACCACCAGTTCACTCAGAATGCTTTCAAAAACTTCCTAGAAGCTAGTCTTAGGAATAAGATGGACACCAACGCAAGATGAACTAAGATCAGCTTATTAAAGGGGTATTATGTACATAAGTGAATACTGTTACTTATATAGGTATCTTAAGGGTGCCTGTTGGCAGTTTCAAAAGACTCAGGAGCTGGACTGCCCCAGGACATTTTGCTGCTCCAGGCAAAACAGAAGATGTCACACATCTAAACCGCTTCGGGCACAACAGGACTCCCTGACGGAAGCAAGAGCGCATGGAAACGCCATTTACCTTCCTGCCACAGCGGTACCTATTTATCTACTTGCACTGGCATGCTTTTGAACTGCTAGGTTGGCAGGAGTTGGAACAGAGCAACGGGAGCTCACCCTTCAGGTAGATTCCAACCGCTGACCTTCTGATCGGCAAGCCCAAGAAGCTCAGTGGTTTGGACCACAGAGCCACCTGTATCCCCCAGACAAGTATTAATAATGCACTGGGCATTAAAATTCAGGCTCCCACTTTTTCCCCACAGCATTTTCCCAATCTTTCTGCCACACCTCCCTCAACTCCCTTTCCCTCTGAAGTACTCTTAACTCCCCACTTTCTCCTCTTGGAACTTGCCACCAAGAACGACTGCTTAAAAGGCTTGCAATACTGTCACAGTCGAATGTTGACAAAGGCCCAAACACAAGCACACATTTTTATAGCATTTCTCAACAGCCATCCACATGATATCCTTACAGAGTGCTGGCATCACAGGTAATTGTACCTGTACGGTAGAGGATGGGCCAGACTTGCTCCTCTATCACATGTGTGCACGGCAGACATTTGTACACCACTTTCACTAAATTCAAAAGAGTTTACAAGTCCCCACCCTCCACAAATGAAATAATCTCTAGAATAACATGAGGATCTTCTTTAATTTTCTTGCCTTCTCCCTCATGGTGCTACAGAGATCTTTGAGTTATTCCTGAAAGGGTTTTTTTTTAATTAAAAAAAATCACACTTTAGACAAACCTATAGTAATTCTATAGTAATTTGCACTTTCTGAAACAATACACAGACCAAAGCAACATCCTTCAAAATCTGCACTTCTCTGGATTTTACACTTCAGTTCCAAGGAAGCTGAGAAATGTAGAAAAATGCATAAACTAGGGTGAAATATGCATAAGAATTCATATGCTGGTGAAAAGATCAAACAAAAATACTTTAGGTTATGTAAAATTGCTTTGCAACAATATTATATTAGGCAGAACTGCCTTAAAATGTGTATATTAGGAGAAATTTGCACTAAAATGCTGGTGACTTTTCATTAGGACCTCTTAAGAAATAAAAGGCTTGTGTGGCAAACTGGGCTTAACATTGGAAAAATGAAAAACTGGGTGAAAACAAAATTGACAGATTCACTCATTCCTAGTATTATGTCAGATGAAAACTTTCAGCTCATTGGTGGTCTTTTCGGGATTTGAAGAGAACTTTGGCCTGGCCTTGTCTTCTTAAAACCAGAGCTATGAAATAGCACACCTGTTTGTTTAACTAAATTATACAAAGTGTTTATGGAACTTGCCTCTTCTCCTGAAATTCACCATCTTGCAGCCTTCAGCAGGTTTCAAATCTCTGATCTCAAGCAAATAGTGTGTGTACAAAGCTCTATGTAGTACCGATGCTGAATCTTTAGAAGATGTAAGTGGATTAGATTCCTATGACCTGCGACCACAATTTAAACATTCTAAGGGATTTGGGTTGTTTAAACTGTTACCTCTGCAGCTTTTCCTTAGAGACTTGGTGACATGGGAAGGATTAGATAAGGTCAGGCATTTCACAGAAACCTCTTGCCCAAGTCACTTCTAATTAAACGTCTATAAATAGAATGATTCCAAAGTATGGTAGCACAAGCCATAACGTGTGTCTGCCTGTGTCTAATTTTAAATGCATTCATCAAAAACATACAGCAGGGCACAAATATTTAAAGTCACATTTCTTTTAGCCAAATTATTCCAGAAATGAAGTAGTTGCTGGGTAGATGTCATTCAAAAAAAGCAATAACACAATCCACCCCACCTTCTGATACGGCTGACCCTAAAAAATTCTGAAATAGTTTGATTCACTGGAGAATTATCCCTAGCACACTACTGCACAAACAATGCTCTCCTTTTGAGCAGTGACCAGTGAGTCTGCCTCCTCTAGCTTCCCCAACAATTCAACAGCCTCCTTGTCTGTCTCCCACTGCATATCTTCCACTCCTAGGAGAGAGGGAGAGAAAGGAGGTCACTCACCTCTTCTTCCTCAGAAACTAGCACTGACATTCCTACGAGTGAGCTAAATACTTGGAGGAAATGGAGAGGTGTACCAGGAGGGTGTGGGCTCTGGCAACTGAGGCTGTGGGGTCAAGCTCGTAGTAAAAGCAAGGGGGTAGGAGGGAAGAATAAAAAGTTCAGCTTAAAAAGGCCAGTTTGGATGAAGAATCCAAGCCAGAGAAGAACTTGGAGGGTTGAAATGCTTGCTTCATATCTGAGGTAAGCATTAAGAGTTCCTCTTTATGTGCCAAGTCAGGCCTAATTATATCTTGTGATGCTTATTTCAAAACCAGAAAATTCAGGTATATAGTTCCACAGAGCTTGTTGACTTATCTTTAGAGCCAATCACAGAGCTGGAAGCTCCACCCTCTGCTTACAGTGAAGGAAAGCCAAACACCTCCCAAAACAGTCTGTCCCACTGTCAAAACAGCTCTTACCATTAGGAACGGTATCTTCAGAGGAGACTTTTATTGAAATTCTACACAATATTGATCCAGAGCAGATTCCAATGTATAGTTAGCAGAGTAAAAAACTTAAACATGTTGCAGAATTCCCCCAAAACTGACCAGAGGCAATTCATATTTCATCCAGCCAAGTTTTACTGCTACTGAAGGCAAATGAGCATAATGGTCACAAATCGAATACATTCAGGACTGGCACTGTCCATAAGAGATCCAGTTACAGCAGACTTCACTTAAACTTCCAATTACTTATGACAAGGCTAAACCTTAACACTATATACAGAACACCACACCAGATGGAAAAGAGATAGAAGGAGAAAGTGTGAAATCCAGGTTCGTTCTAGCCTCCTATTATAGTCAACATGACCTTGCAGAAGAGATAACAGAAGCAGTTTAAGCCAGCTGTACTCAGCTTCTCTGAAGGGATAACCCAAACATCATCAGGTTTCTGTCTGCTTCTTTCACACAGAGAAGCTTCCAGAACCCTCTTCAATTAATTAGAATAGGGAAGAACTCTGCACATTAGATCAATACTTTCTGCACCAAGAAATGCAAACCAACAATCACTTCCATGGTGCTAAGCACCAGAGTGGGGAGGATGCAGAATAGCCCCGTGGGGTGCAAAGCTAGTTTGATCACATGTTCCATAACACAGGCTCCCTATTGCACTGCCACAAACTGAACTGAGAGGTGGTAGCCCCCATCCCATAAGGTCAACATATATTGCTAGAGGTGACCGTTTCTCTGCTTACTCCCCCCCCCTCCATATTTGCAACTGATGGAAGAAGAGCCAAATCTGGCCCATACACCTCCAAATGCAGACCATGGTCAGACTTTGGTCTTTAATATTTCAGTGGCACACTGTGCAAAGCCAAAATTCAGTGCCTGCTGCCTCTCACCTTCCATTCTGCTCAATTCACTATCTTATATTTGGGAAAGATGGAGGGCACAAGGAGAAGGGGACGACAGAGGACGAGATGGTTGGACAGTGTTCTCGAAGCTACCAACATGAGTCTGACCAAACTGCGGGAGGCAGTGGAAGACAGGAGTGCCTGGCGTGCTATGGTCCATGGGGTCACGAAGAGTCGGACATGACTAAACAACAACAAATAGTTGTGAACCCTACAGCGCCCTCTAGGCTCAGCGCCCAGTGCAGCGGGACTGGTCTCACTGCCCAAAATCTGCCTCTGTATATAGATACGAATCTCTGAGAAAAAATTTTGGAAGAGCGATTTGAAGTTCATAGCATGTTATCATTTGAAGGAGAACTACCTGAAATGATTTATAGATGTATTTAACTCTGAGCACACTTGCTAAAATGTCTAAGTCCAAATCAGAGAAGTGCTGGAGATGTAATGAGATTGAGGGTACATTCTTTCATTTGTGGTAGACTTGTAAAAGGCTAAAAGAGTATTGGGAAATGATATATAATGAACTGGAAAAAAATGTTTAAAAGTACCTTTCCAAAAAAACAAACAAAAAGCAGTCCTTTTTGTTGCGGATAATTCAGAGGGAAATTATCAGGTGCCAAAAAAAGATTGTTTATGTATGCTACGGTACTACTGCGACCCAAGTTTTGTTAGCCCAAAAATGGAAAATGAGCGAGGTTCCAACCAAAGAAGAATGGCAACTTAAACTGATGGAATACACGCAGCTTGCAGATTTAACATATAGAATAAGACAACAAGAAGAAGAAGACTGGGAAATGTTTACTGAATATATGGGTGAAAATTGTGTTTATTTAAAAAACGCTGGTAGTATTAAGATAAATCCAACAGTAGATACATAAAAAAGAAATAAAAATAATAAAAATAAACATTTTAAAATCTCCCCCCTGAAAAAAAAGATAAATGCAACAGTGTAAATAAGTTTTGATGCGTGTAATAATGGATTACTGAATAGTTTAGTTCATGTAAGATATGCAGGAATGTATGGTATGCAAAATGAACCACAGAAAGAGAAGAAGGGAAGTCATTGATTTAATGTTGTTTTAATGAATATTTTGAAATGTAAATTAGAAAATTCAATAAATTTTATATATTTATATAAAATAAAAATTAAAAATAAACAAAATCTGTCTTTGCATTGAGGCCGTCAACCTGGCACACACAAAGCCTCTGCTTATGCACCCCTCACTGCTCCCCCCATCATGAAGTGGCAAGGGTAGTAACTTTTCCCCCATTGAAAAATACGGAGAGGTGATGGGAAAGGTTGAAAGATCAATGCTCTTGCCTCCTTTGTCTTTCTGCTCTATGTACAGTACTCATCAAGGCTCAGTTTTGGTATCCAAGCTCATGCCTGTGTGTAGATCCACGGCTCTATCTAAATGCCTGTGTGGCATCCAGGAAAGGGGGGAGGGAAGTAACAGTAGGAGATACTGCCCACGTCATTCTTAAAATTGCAAATGGGCCCAAAGGCTCCAAAAAGTTGACAACCCTTGTGTGCAGCTTTGATCTTTACGGAGCCAGTTCCACTGTGTGATAAGCTTAAATTTACATTTACTCACGGTCTGTGAGGAAATGGAAAGATTCCCCGTTTCTTCTGCCCCTAAAGCTCGTTGAGATATATTAATTGTTTGTAGCGTTGTCATTGAAAGAGCTGTGCAAGTACAGCATCTCTGTGGAGGCTGATAACTGGTATTTTAGGATTATGAAGAAACAAAGAGAA